>NW_017670298.1:1041900-1092199 GCF_001879085.1 Nicotiana attenuata
GTCAGGAGCCCAGTTAGTAAGCAGGAGCCCACCTGAAGAATAAGGGAATACATTTTCAAGCATCGCAATCAGGAGCCTACCTGGAAAACCAGGGAAGTACAATTCAAATTTAGCTTCCAATTTTTTTGATATTTGACATGCTGTATCCAGTTACCAAACTGTGGCAGAAATTTTCTTTGTTTTTTATTTTGTTGCAGTCAGGAGCCCACCTGGAGAACAAGGGAATACTTTTCAAGCTTCAGCAATCAGGAGCCCACCTGGAGAACAAGGGAAGTACAATTCCAATTTTAGCTTTTAATATCTGATAACATGCTGCACCCAGTCACCAAACTGGAGCAAAAAATTTTCTTTGTTTGTTTTGTTGCAGTCAGGAGCTCGCCTGGAGAACAGAGGCATATATTTCAAGTTTTAGCAATCAGGAGCCCGCCTGGAGAACAGAGGGAATACTTTTCAAGCTTCAGCAATCAGGAGCCCACCTGGAGAACAAGGGGATGCTTTTCAAGTTTCAGCAGTCAGGAGCCCACCTGGAGAACAAGGGAAGTACAATTCCAATTTTAGCTTTTAATATTTGATAACATGCTGTACCCAGTCACCAAACTGGAGCAAAAAATTTTCTTTGTTTGTTTTGTTGCAGTCAGGAGCCCACCTGGAGAATAAGGGAACGCTTTTCAAATTCAGCAATCAGGAGCCCGCCTGGAGAACAGAGTCATACATTTCAAGTTTCAGCAGTCAGGAGCCTACCTGGAGAACAGAGGTATTACAATTCAAGTTTCAGTTTTCCAATTCTTATTAATATCTGGTAATATGATGCCCAGTCACCAAACTGGGGCAAGAGATTTTCTTTGTTTTTGTCTATTTTGTTGAAGTCAGGAGCCCGCCTGGAGAACAGAGGCATACGTTTCAAGTTTCAGCAGTCAGGAGCCCGCCTGGAGAACAGAGGCATACATTTCAAGTTTCAGCAGTCAGGAGCCCGCCTGGAGAACAGAGGTATTACAATTCAAGTTTTAGTTTTCAAATTCTTATTAATATCTGGTAATATGATGCCCAGTCACCAAACTGGGGCAAGAGATTTTCTTTGTTTTTGTCTATTTTGTTGAAGTCAGGAGCCTGCCTGGAGAACAGAGGCACACATTTCAAGTTTCAGCAGTCAGGAGCCCGCCTGGAGAACAAAGGCATACATTTTAATTTTCAGCAGTCAGGAGCCCGCATGGAGAATAGAGGAATATATTCAAGTTCAGCGGTCAGGCATCACTCAGAGAAAGGGCAAAACATCTCAGATCACAGTTCAATTCAGCAACAAAGGAAGAGGAAAGAAAAAAGAAAGGCAAGAAATGAATCCAAATGCAGAAATTGATGAAAGATGTGGGTTGCTCAAGACATGGCCGAGGTCACAAGCACTGCATGTCCGGTCTTGATCCGAAAATCTGAAGAAGAACGAGCTAGCACCTGCAACTAGCAAGCGTGAAGGTTCAAATCTAAAGTCTGCATGAAGAACCATTCAAGACTCAAGATCAAGCTTCAGAAGACTTATAGATAGGAATCTTGTAACTCGTAGTTGACAGGCTTAGCTAGTCTTTTTCATTTATTTTGATTTTGATGTAATAACACGAGCGTAGGTCGGAACCTCGACAGAACGGCACCTCGACCGGCTCTCCACCTCGGTACTCCATCACTTCACTCACTTCTGAACTACACGTGGCCTGATTCCTTTATAGCCAAGGATATGTAGGCAACTCAGATACCAGGGCTCGGTCACACTCTCTTTTCTTTTAGCTTTTGGTCTCTTTAAATAAGGGTCGGGTCAAAAAACCTATCTAGTCGTTCTTTGTCTGGAAATACTTCGTATTTCCAGTCAAAGAGGGGCAGCTGTAAACATGCGATTTTAGACCCTCCCCAATATTTTTTATATTTTAGCACGTAAATATTTAATTTAGGCTTAATATAGCTATTTCAACTATTTTTGACTTCTTTACTTTATTTTATCACAAAAAATAAAAATTAAAAAAAAAATAAATAAATATTTTCATCTTTAGGTTAAAGTCAATTAGTATATTTATATTTATAGTATTATAACATTTGAAAATACCAAAAAAAAAATATATTAGTTTCACTCGTAGTATTTAGTGTTATATTAGTTTATTTTAATTTAGAGTGATTTTTATATTTTTATAGATACATTGCAGTATTTGGTCTTTTTAGCCTCAGTTCAAACCCAAAAGACATGGTCCAACCCAATTACCCTTAGCCCATTCTTCCCAATCCATTAGCCCATTTAAGTGCAAGATTTAATCCTAGCCATCTATTTCCTTCTTATCCAATGGCCATCATCCCTTCCACCTCCATATAAAATACCCAATTATAGAAACCCTACAAAAAGTTTTTCAATCCCAACACCCTATACAAAAAAGAAAATACGCCTGGGAAAAAAGAGAAAAAAGGTTGACAGCCGCTGACACCCACAGGACCCCCCCCACACCGGCGACATCATCTTCTTCAGCTGAAGATACTTGAAAATACAATGAAAAACGTCTCAAGAACCAAAAATACAGACCTATACACTCCGATAACAGATCCACCAACGCGACTCCTCCATAGCCCTGCCCCATCTCCGCCAGCTATTCAACCAAAAACCGCCGGAACACTAACCAAATAGACCCGTTCCAGCCACCTTCACCAAGTCTCGTCGGAAATAGCGACCAACAGTGACGAAGGGTCATGGACGTGACTGAAACCTTCAGATCTACTTAATCGTCTGAGTTTTCAGACAGGCATTTGGGCTTTCGAGTCGAGGTTCTAGCCGCCGGTTCAGGGTATGGTTCGAGGTCCAATTCAGTTGCTGCTCGTGTTTGTTTTCGTCGCCGGGTCTCGCGCACAGTCAGTCTAAACCTATATTTGTAGTCATTGATTTTACTCATTTAAAAGAATCTTCGATAAAAATGCTTAAAAGTTCAGAGCAGACATAGGTCTGAAACAAATCTAAGAGGAGTCGAGAGAACCTTGAAGTTTAGGGTTTCAGAGGAACCCCAAGTGGTGAGAAACGCTTTGAAAACTATCGATTTAAGCAGGAGAGTCAAGAGTCAGACTCGAACAGCCATGGCTGGCCAGAGAAAGGTCAGAGACGATCGGAGAACAGCCGATAACCGGAATCGACCAAGGTCTGGACCAAGCTCTTTCAAGATCTAGCCTTGAAACCATAATAATCGAACACATAGAAGCCATGGGAGGTGGATACAGGCCTCCAATGACCTTGGAAGGCATGGATTTGGGAGGTTTCTATAACGACCCGACCGGTCATTTTGAGATCTAGCATGCTGTTCAGCAGTTTGAGGCCATGAACAGGTTTATTTCAGGTATTATGACTTGTACGCGTGGTAGGAATTGAATTTCGGGAAGTTCAGAGTTGACTTGGAAAGAGAATCCTCATTTCGGGAGCTTAAAGTTGAAAGAATTAACTAGGATTGGATTTTTCAGTAAACGACCTCAGAATCAGGATCTGAAGGTTCCAATAGGTTCGTATGATGATTTCGGACTTGGGCGTATTCCCGGTTCGGGTTTTGGATAACCCGAGAGCGTTTTGGCGCCTATTGTGGAAGTTAGCATTTCAGAAGAAATTTCATAAGTTTGGCTTGAAATGCATTTCAGTGTTATCGATGTCCGTTTGGGATTTCGAGGCTGTGAATAGCTCCGTATGATGATTCTGGAGTTGGGAGCGCGATCGGAAGTGAATTTGGAGGTCCGTAGGTCAATTTGGAGTCATTTGGCTAAAGATAGAAATATGAAGGTTTTTGAGAAGTTTGACCGGAAGTGGACTTTTTGATATCGGGGTTGGAATCCGATTCCGGAAGTTGGAGTAGGTCCATAATGTCGAATATGACTTGTGTGCAAAATTGGAGGTCAATCGGACGTGATTTGACGGGTTTCGGCATCGAATGTAGAAAATTGAAATTTCAAAGTTCATTAGCTTGGATTGGAGTGTGTTCATGGTTCTTGCGTTATTTGATGAGATTTGATGCTTTGAGCAAGTCCGTGTTATGTTTTTAGACTTGTACGAGTGTTTGGTTTGGAGCCCCAGGGGCTCGGGTGAGATTCGGGATAGCTTCGGAGTGATTTGGTAAGAAATAGGATTGCTGGTACTGGTATGATCGCAATTGCGATGCTTTGGTCGCTAATGCGATCATCGCATTTGCGAGATTCCGTTCGCATTTGCAAACATGGACAGCTGGGGGATTATTCGCATTTGCGACGATTGGGTCGCTTTTGCGAGGCCTGAAGGGTTCGCAGTTGCAAAACCCTTATCGCATTTGCGAAATGGGCCAAATCAGTCAGGGGTCGCAATTGCGATTGAGTCTTCGCATTTGCGAAGCTCGTATTTGCGAATCTGGTGTCGCTAATGCGACATCAGAGGCCTGTGTTCAGCTATTAATTTCAAGACTTAGACCATTTAGCTCATTTTCTTCATCCTATTAGGCGATTTTTGAGCTTTTGGAAGAGCGTCTTCACCTAGCACTTTGAGGTAAGTAATTTCTACACAACATGAGTTAAATACATAGATTATGGGTAGATTAACATGTGAAAATTAGGGAAAGATCAAGGGTTTCAGATGATAACCTAGAATTTGGTAAAAACAAGATTTAACCACGAAATTTGTTAAAGAATGGAGTAAAAATCACATATTCTTGATCCCTAGGTTATGGGTAAGGACTTTCTTCAAAAATTTCTGGAATCCGGGCACGTGGGCCCGGGGGTGAATTTTAGGAACCTTGCATTTAGGGTTGGAAAATTGGTTTTATGATTAGAAAATGAGCTTTTGAGCATGTATTGACTAGTTCTTACCCTATTTGAATAGTTTTGGATCGCTCGGCTCCGAATTGGAGGTTTGAGCGCGTTCTTGAATCGGAATATAGGCTTTGGAGCGAGGTGAGTCTCCTTTCTAACCTTGTAAGAGGGAATTGTCCCCATAGGTGAGTTAATTGGTTATGTGCTCCTATTTGTGGGGGCTACGTACGCATGAGGTGACGAGAGTCCGTGCGTAGCTATAATTATGTTGTTGTCCGGGTAGTCTAGGACGCAAAAGTATGTTGTACTTGGAATAATTGTAATGCTGGCTACAGTTGAATTGCTTAAATCCTGTCGAATTGGTAAATGAATTTCTAAAAGGATTAAACTTCATTTTCTTGAATCGTTAAAAGAGAATTTGGCTTCCATTTGGACAAATGTTCCTCGATAAATTCTCAATCTGCTGTTTGAGCATGTATTTCTATGTGTACCTGCGTCGAATGTACGGTTCGCGAGCAGGATGATTGCTTTTTTAAAAATGACCGCGTCGCATGTATGGTTCGCGAGCGGGGTAATATATGCATCTATGGTTCGTGCCGTTCGACCCTCGGCAGTGCACAGTTTAAAAATTGATGGATCGGGTCGTACGTCCTCGGCATGAGTTGCGCATGCTTGTATTGCTTGCTGTGAAAGCTGTTGATACTAATACCTGTTTTCCCCGACTTGAGATAATTGTCAATTAATAGATAATGAATCCAGAGATTTTAATTAAAAAGGAACATTCGCATGCTTAATAACTCATTTGAACTTTACTGTTGTTCCTAATGGATTTGTGAGTCATCGCATTAATAATTTTATCACTGGATTTTTAGTAAGTGTCGAAGTTGCCATCTCGTCTCTACTTCTTCGAGATTAGGCGGGATACTTACTGAGTACACGTTGTTTATGTACTCATACTACACTTCTGTGCATTTTTGTTGCACAGGTATATGTAACTCTAGTGGTCTACTGGGCATAGCCGCACAGATGATTTTGGGACTAGGTGAGTGCAGTTTTCGAGGCGGCCCGCAGCTAGTATAGTCCCTTCCAGTATATTGTGTTTACTTCCTGTCCACTATATTCCGGACGGATGTTGTATTTTATTTTCCTTCTTAGTAGATGCTCATGCACTTGTGACACCTGGTTTAGGATGGTTATAAAATATTTTGTATTAATTGCTCATCATTTAGTTTGAATTGAAGCGGTTATCTTTTTATTTATAAAATTGAAGGAAAATCCTAGTTTCCAAGATTGTTACAATGAGAACTTCATCAAGTAATTTGGTTGGCTTGCCTGACAGCAGTGTCCGGCGCCACCACGACCCTTAGTGGATTTTGGATCATGACAACATGGTATCTGAGCACTAGGTTCCTAGGGTCTCACGAGTCATGAGCAAGTCTAGTAGAGTCTCGTGGATCGATACGGAGACATCTGTACTTATCCTCGGGAGGCTGCAGGATTGTTAGGAGTACTTCCCTTCTTGATTCCTTCTCGTGCGACTTGATCCTTGGGGGCGTATGCCTTTAATTCATTCCTACTCAATCTTACGCGACGCAAACCGCTTGTTATAAATCGAGAATTGAAGAACTGTAATGGTAATGCAGATGTAATACGGGATGTTTCTCCCGGCATAGCTGATCGGATTATTATCGTCGCTTTGTAGAAGGATATCTTATTGTTTCAGCCCAGTAGCGGTACCTCTGAGGGCTCTGAGGCTAGGCACAAGTTGGCATGATGCTTATGAACTATTGTTCCGCAGTATTGATATGATGGTAGGACATTTGCCTACGTGTTGGGGCGATAAATGACATGAAGGAAGGTTTACTCAGTGCATAATCTAGGGAATCAGTTTTTTTTATTCCCGGCATGGGAAAGGCAATCGGACTAAGAGTGGTCAGATGTGGGCTGGCGGAGTAATGAGACTTGGTATTTGCAAGCGGGGTGGAGCTTTCTTCTATGATGGGGTGTCGTTGTTCTAATTGAACTTACCAAGTTTGCCAGTGTTATGATCTTCTGCAATTCGCCTTTGGGGCAAGCAATTGTGAGATGGTATCGAAAATGCGGCTGTCAGATATCGCAGGGTGCGGTAGTTCGGGGTTGAATCAATGTTTCTAATGTCGACAGTATGAGAAAGATGATCTTCCGAAAGGTGTAAGGTTAGCAGCAATTGTGGGTTCAAGTGCCACGAAGATAGATTTTATTTAAGACAGCAGCTGAGCAGTAAAGGATGAGGAAAGGCATGCTGGAAGTGTCAGGCGGTGGCCAAAATTTCTCGAAGGCCAAGTATAAGAGGCAAAGGTCGAGTAGTCGATTAAAGGGACGAGTTCCGCCAAAGTGGGAGAGTGGCGGAGTTGCATATGGGCATTGGGGTAGGATGGCTATGCGCCTTAAGGAGAGTCTGGGATGACTTGCGAATTTTAGTAATTTGGCGATTGAGGTCTACGGATTTAATTTGGAGTATGGGCTATTATGCGGCAGGATATTTGATATAACGGGAAGGAGCTGCTTGAATGAAGAAGGATACAACATAACCTTGAATTTGAAGAATGTTGCCGCACATTTAATTGATGTCCACGAGGGGTGAATGGACTCGTGCAGCTGGAGAGAGAGCTCGGACTCAGGATGGGTTATTGATGTCGTAGTGATTGTACACCGTGCAGCAGCGTTGGGAGATGTCGGGGAGTGATTTCCACAAGTGGGTTATTCCCGTGAGCAGTTTAGCGATCGCGTGGTTGGCGAGGCTTCTGCGAATTCTATGGGTTATACAGCGAAGGGATCGGTCGCGCGAATGTTGTTGATGATTCAGAGTATAAAAAGGGGGTTTCTACAGTAAGATATCGAGAATTTTGGCGGTTGATTGTGCAAGGTTATGTCAATAGGAGATTAAGAATCCTGGTAAATTCCAGAGTTGTGTAATTGTGGCTTCGAGCTATGTGGGAGAGTCCCACCGCCTATGATAGGGTTGCATGGTTAATTACTTGCGGGATTTATGATTTTTAGCATATTAATGGGTTATCTTAGCTACGGGAAAAGAACATATGTGGTAATTCGAGCAAAGGAATTATTAAAGGTGGGCTATCATTGGCCTTATTGGACCATGTTCAGACTTGGGGAAGGATTCAGGATTGTGCTTTGTAAAAATGCGGGCTCCAAGGGAAGTGATTCTGCCAGGTGCTTCACCAAGAGAGTATTCATATGCTAGAAGATTTATGGAATTGATTATATTCGGGGCCAAGTCAGAGCGGGTGGCTCTCAACCACGGTCCTAGTGAATTCAAAGATAAAGTGTTATGCCTAATGATTTCGAGCCTATAGGTACGGTTAAAAATCAAGCTTGATAGCAGCCTATGAGGAGAGGCACAGAATGTTCTATGATGTTGTGGCTTGCGATATAGCAAGTGGGAGGTACGAAATGGTTCATGGGATTTGTGACAACATGGTCTCGTGATTTAGGGTCACCCTGGAAGAGTGCGAATGGAGTATGTTAAGTGTTGAATGGGGTTATCATTGTTTTTATGGCAATCAAGGACAAATTGGAAGAAGAGGGATTGGTTAGCCATAGTTGAATTGGCATGTTGCTGGTAATGATCAGTTCTTTCAGCGTGATCAAGTTATGCAAGGGAATTGTGACGGTGCCTGCGAGGCTTGTCGGCCGCCGCAGTTAGTGTTATTCAGAAAGTATTCTACCGTTGTGGCCTGTTATGGGGAGGTGGATCCCGGAAAGGGCTATGGTGGTTTAGACCACTACTTAGAGATTTGCATATTCTACGGTCATGAGAATTCACCGGTGTGTTGCTGTGGTCCTCCTAAAGTGAGTTAAGTGGAATGTTTTATATGATGAAGTGTTAATCTAACAGTGGTTCCGAAGCTATGATGAAAAATGATTTCTATCGTATATTGGCATGTTGGGTGCAGTGAGTGGTATGGAATTTGAAGTGAAGATCAAGGTAGTAGTTCGGTGTCGACAAGGATGTCACGAGCTCGGATGAGCAGGAAAGAAGTTTCGATGTTTAAGATAAGTTGGTATTGTCATCAGCGTCACCTGAGATCGGTGTTTTTTAAAAATGGCTTTGCATCCTGGTTAATGATTCTTGATCGTTTTTTAGCGTTAGTGTGGCAGGTAGTCACTGGATTGATTAAAGACTTAAACCAAGTATGAAGGTTGTGATGATATCGTTGATTTGAGAATAGATTCCTGGAGGGCACTCAGTTTATTGGGTTGTGGACTGCGGAGGATTTCTCCTGTTGTGATAGTTGTTCTTGTGTGTTATGAGAAAAGGGAAGTTAATAAGGACCTTTGAAGGGTCATTTGCCTAGTTTTGTACGATCATGGTTGACTTGAGGTCGGTGGATGGATTTAAATGTAACTATGGGCTCTATATCAGGCCAGATGTGTCATGTAATGACGTATTGCGCCGTACGAGTTGTGAGACGGCTTGGTGAATTCCTTATGTGTTGAGGCTCCTCGTAGAGATGATGTTATATGAGCAGGATGGCTTTTGAGATTTCAAATTGTATATCGCACCTCAGTTGTGCTTGAATTTTGTGGCTTCTCGCGCTATATGTCTCCCCAGGGATGGAATTATGCACATAGTGTGCTTGTGACTAGTATTCGGTATGTTATAGAAATGAGCAATCTAGCTCGGTGCGTATCTCCTTATGCGAGTTCTATGGGTGGATCGGGTGCCACGCCGCCATGGTTATGTTGTTTGGATCGGGTTGCGCGCCGCAATAGTGTGATGCTGAGTGCAGTTCCCCGTATCTGTTTTTAAGTGTTTTGTTTCCTATTTTTACGAGGAAAGCTCATGTTAGCTGTGCGCCCGCGTCGCATGTGTGTTTCGCGAGCGGGGTGTTTGTTTAATTATGTCGACCGCATCGCATGTATGATTCGCGAGCGGGGTAATTGGATTTCCTTTCTAGAGTTCGTTTTCATTGTATCACGTTCGAATTGGTAGCCTATTGGCACATTGTGGCATCATATGAGACTTTTGATTATGTCCGGGGTGGCTTAATGCATGAGCAGTTCATACTGGGTGACGAGATCATTGGATTTAGGATCAGTGCAATCTGACTATATGAAGTATATTAAGGAGCTAAGACCTTTATTTGGTTCAGAATGAGGTGATAGAGCAAGACCTATGTAGGTAATGAGGTGCAACGAGGGCATCAGATTCATGGAATTTCGATTAATTTGATCAGAAAATACTATTGGGGTCCTGTGAGTGAAGTGGTGTAGGCTGTAAATTTAGTTAGGGTATGCAGTCATGTTTTGGTGCTGCGTGTAGTTATTGATACGGTGAGCTTATGTTGGATCATGCCTGGCAGAAAATTCCGGGTGTTGGAATTGGGCTCTAAGGCTCATTTGCTTAAGTGGAAAAGGATATCTTCAGATTGATCGAGCTGATGTGTCCAACTGAGTTGTGGTGGCACGGGTAGGCGTACGAGGTATTAAGCAGTGATTCCAGACAAACCTCAGCACAGTTCTTAGCACGTTCGAGGACGAACGTATGTTTAAGTGGGAGAGAATGTAACGACCCGACCGGTCATTTTGAGCTCTAGCATGCCGTTTAGCAGTTTGAGGCCATGAACAGCTTCATTTCAGGTATTATGACTTGTACGCGTGGTAGGAATTGAATTTCAGGAAGTTCAGAGTTGATTTTAAAAGAGAATCCTCATTTCAGGAGCTTAAAGTTGAAAGAATTAACTAGGTTTGGATTTTTGAGTAAACGACCTCAGAATTAGGATCTGAAGGTTCCAACAGGTTCATATGATGATTTCGGACTTGGGCGTATGCCCGGGTTTTGGATAACCCGGGAGCGTTTTGACGCCTATTGTGGAAGTTAGCATTTCAGAAGAAATTTCATAAGTTTGGCTTGAAGTGCATTTCAGTGTTATCGATGTCCGTTTGGGATTTCGAGGCTGTGAATAGCTCCGTATGATGATTCTGGAGTTGGGAGCGCGATCGGAAGTGAATTCGGAGGTCCGTAGGTCATTTTGGAGTCATTTGGCTAAAGATAGAAATTTGAAGGTTTTTGAGAAGTTTGATCGGAAGTGGACTTTTTGATATCGGGGTTGGAATCTGATTCCGGAAGTTGGGGTAGGTCCGTATTGTCGAATATGACTTGTGTGCAAAATTTGAGGTCAATCGGACGTGATTTGATGGGTTTCGGCATCGAATGTAGAAGTTTGAAATTTCAAAGTTCATTAAGCATGGATTGGAGTGTGATTCATGGTTCTAGCGTTGTTTGATGAGATTTGAGGCTTTGAGCAAGTTCGTGTTATGGTTTTAGACTTGTACGAGTGTTTGGTTTGGAGCCCTGGGGGCTCGGGTAAGATTCAGGATAGCTTCGGAGTGATTTGGTAAGAAATAGGATTGCTGGTACAGGTATGATCGCAATTGCGATGCTTTGGTCGCAAATGTGATCATCGCATTTGCGAGATTCTGTTCGCATTTGCGAACATGGGCAGCTGGGGGATTATTCACATTTGCGACGATTGGGTCGCTTTTGCGAGGCCTGAAGGGTTCGCATTTGCGAAACCCTTATCGCATTTGCGAAATGGTCCAAATCAGTCAGGGGTCGCAATTGCGATGGAGTCTTCGCATTTGCGAACCTGGTGTCACAAATGCGATTCAGAGCCCTGTGTTCAGCTATTAATTTTGAGACTTAGACCATTTAGCTCATTTTCTTCATCCTCTTAGGCGATTTTGGAGCTTTTGGAAGAGGGTCTTCACCTAGCACTTTGAGGTAAGTAATTTCTACACAACATGAGTTAAATACATAGATTATGGGTAAATTAGCATGTGAAAATTAGGGAAAAATCAAGGGTTTTAGATGAAAACCTAGAATTTGGTAAAAACAAGATTTAACCACGAAATTTGTTAGATAATGGAGTAAAAATCACATATTCTTGATCCCTAGGTTATGGGTAACAACTTTCTTCAAAAATTTTCGGAATCCGGGCACGTGGGCCCGGGGGTGAATTTGAGGAACCTTTCATTTAGGGTTGGGAAATTGGTTTAATGATTAGAAAATGAGCTTTTGAGCATGCATTGACTAGTTCTTACCCTACTTGAATAGTTTTGGATCGCTCGGCTCCGAATTGGAGGTTTGAGCGCGTTCTTGAATCGGAATATAGGCTTTGGAGCGAGGTGAGTCTCCGTTCTATCATTTTAAGAGGGAACTGTCCCCATAGGTGAGTTAATTGGTTATGTGCTCCTATTTGTGGGGGCTACGTACGCACGAGGTGACGAGAGTCCGTGCGTAGCTATTATTATGTTGTTGTCCGGGTAGTCTAGGACCGAAAAGCATGCTGTACTTGGAATAATTGTAATGTTGTTTACAGTTGAATTGCTTAAATCCTGTCGAATTGGTAAATGAATTTCTAAAAGGATTAAACTTCATTTTCTTGAATCGTTAAAAGAGAATTTGGCTTTCATTTGGATAAATGTTCCTCGATAAATTCTTAATCTGCTGTTTGAGCATGTATTTCTATGTGTACCTGCGTCGCATGTAAGGTTCGCGAGTAGGATGATTGCTTATTTAAATTTGACCGCGTCGCATGTATGGTTCGCGAGCAGGGTAAAAGATGCATCTATGGTTCGTGCCGTTCGACCCTCGGCAGTGTACAGTTTAAATATTGATGGATCGGGACGTACGTCCTCGGCATGAGTTGCGCATGCTTGTATTGCTTGCTGTGAAAGCTGTTGATACTAATACCTGTTTTCACCGAATTGTCAATTAATGGATTATGAATCCGGAGATTTTAATTAAAAAGGAACTTTCACCTGCTTAGTGACTCATTTGAACTTTACTGTTGTTCTTAATGGATCTGTGAGTCATCGCATTAATAATATTATCACTGGACCTTTAGTAAGTGTCGAAGTTGCCATCTCGTCTCTACTTCTTCGAGATTAGGCAGGATACTTACTGAGTACACGTTGTTTATGTACTCATAGTACACTTCTGTGCATTTTTGATGCACAAGTATATGTAACTCTAGTGGTCTACTGGGCGTAGCAGCACGAATGATTCTGGGACTAGGTGAGTGCAGTATTCGAGGCGGCCCGTAGCTAGTATAGTCCCTTCCAGTATATTGTGTTTACTTCCTGTCCACTGTATTCCGGACGGATGATATATTTTATTTTCCTTCTCAGTAGATGCTCATGCACTTATGACACGGGGTTCTGGGATGGTTTTAAAATATTTTGTATTAATTGCTCATCATTTAGTTTGAATTGAAGCGGGTATCTTTTCATTTATAAAATTGAAGGAAAATCCTAGTTTCCAAGATTGTTAAAATGAGAACTTCATCAAGTAATTTGGTTGGCTTGCCTGACAGCAGTGTTCGGCACCACCACGATCCTTAGTGGATTTTGGGTCGTGACAGTTTCAGGGTTGGAGTATGATGTCGATGGCTAGGGTTTGATGGAGTCTCAGAGAGAATTGAGAGAGAAGGGAATTCAAGGGCGGCTAAAATGAGAGAATGGGTAGGGCTTGGGGGGTTGTTGGATTAAAAAAGGAAAGGAATTATGAGGATCGTTGATCTTTTAGATCAACGACCGAGATTTAGTGGGTCTTTGGGTCGGGTAGGCGGATTTAGGATTTGGATTGGGTATTTTAATTCGAAATTGGGCTGGGATTGGGGTTTGAACTGGTTATAATTGAAGTACAAATGGGGTTACCATTTAAATAGCCATAATTTCTGGAAATAAATTAAGGGTACTAAAATGATTAATAGCACGTAATTAACTATTTAAAAATACCACACCTAATTTTTATTAATATAAACATAATTACTCCTAAAAATGGCTAATATTGTAATTACATAAAATTTAACTTTAAATATACTAAATGACCTTGTAAAAATATGCAAAAATTATATTAGCTACATTTTAATATAAATATGAAAATCCAATAAATGAATCACCAAAAATTATAATTTTGGGAATAATTATTGGATTTTTACGGATAAAGTAGCGCGATAAATTGATTAAAATTTTTTTAAAAATTAAGGTAAAAATAGTAAAACATTTGGACATGCTATTTTGAAAGTATTTTGTATATTAGAAATATATGGAGAAAAATTGGGTATCAACAAAATCACAGTCCCCATGCTCCAACTCATTCGAAAATGGTGATGAAAGTGGCAAAAGTTCGCGAAGAAGGCCTTTTATACTTTCTGCCCAGCGATTTCCGCATCTGCTGTCTCCAAGTCGCTTCTACGACACCGCACCTGCGGGAAAGCCATCGTAGGTGCTGTTTTCACTTAAATCTGAAAATACCGCTTCTGCGGTCAACACTCACATCTACGGTCTCGTAGGTGCAGTCCTTTGTGCGCACCTGCGGATTTGCCTCAGCTTCCAATCCTCCACATTTGCGACCTCCCTCTTGCCTCTCCGACCTCGCACCTGCGGTCCTCAATCTGCATGTGCGGAAATGACAGAAGCAACAACTTCAGCTGCTCAAACCAAGTTCCAATCTTTCTGTTAACCATCTGAATTCATC
Source organism: Nicotiana attenuata (assembly GCF_001879085.1). Classification (NCBI taxonomy): domain Eukaryota; kingdom Viridiplantae; phylum Streptophyta; class Magnoliopsida; order Solanales; family Solanaceae; genus Nicotiana; species Nicotiana attenuata. Next base: position 1,056,221 of record NW_017670298.1, read on the forward strand.
TCGAGGCCCTCGGGACCCCAATCAAAAATACCAACAAGACATATACCACTATTCAAACTTATTCCAACCTTCGGAACACCGAAAACGACATTGAAACACCAAATCACCCTCGGATTCAAGCCTAAGGATTTCCAAACTTCCGAATTCCGCAAACGATGCAAAAGCCTATCAAACCTCATCTGAATGACCTTAAATTTTTCACACCCGTCACAAATGGCACAACAGACCTACTCCAATTTTCAAAATTCGATTCTGATCCCGATATCAAGATTTCCACTGCCGACCGGAAAACTCCAAATATTCTATTTCGCCAATTCAAGCCTAAATCCACCACGGACCTCCAAATTACATTCAAGACACGCTCCTAAGTCAAAAATCACCTAACGAAGCTATCCGAACTATCATAATTCACATCTGAGACCTTCTACAGATAAGTCAACATCCGGTTGACTTTTTCCAACTTAAGCTCCTAAATTAGAGACTAAGTGTATCATTTCACTCCAAGACCACTCCGAACACAAAACAACCATCACGATACGATGAAACACAATGGAGCAACACATAAAGAAGCAGAAATGGGGAAACATGCTGTAACTCATGGAACGACCGGCCGGGTCATCACACCCAAAACCCCTTTGCAATCGCGGACAAACCCATGCGATCGCGTTGAAAGAGACTAGACCTCAGAAAGACGAGCAACTTTAACTATTCCTAAATGATCCGAATTATACTGAACATGGTCCGAATCACACGTGAGGCCCCACGGGACCTCAACCAAAGATACCAACAAGTCCAAAAACATCATACTAAGTTAGTCGAGCCTTGAAATCACATCAAGCAATGCTAAAAAACAAATCGCACCCCCATTCAAGCTTAATGGTCTCATAAACTTCTAATTTTCACATCCGACGCCGAAACCTATCAAATCACATCGGATTGAGCTCAAATTTTGCACACAAGTCAAATTTGACATTATGGACCTACTCCAACTTCCAAAATCGGAATATGACCCCAATATAAAAAAGTCACACCCAGTTAAACTATCTAAATTTATTTCTGTCACGACCCAAACCGATGGGCCGCGACGGGCACCCGGTACCTAACTCAACCGAGTACCAAAGCAACGTATCTTTCTTATTACATCATCATATACACGTGACATACGGGCCTAATAGGCCAACATAATCATTTATAAACTCAAAACATAGGCCGACAAGGCCGTACAATCTTTCACATATACGACATATGTCTACAAGCCTATAGGAGTACATAAATGTCATAAAGGTCGGGACAGAGTCCCGCCATACCAAACAATATGTGTCTAAATCATACTAACCAAACAAGAAACTCCGAAGCAAATGGAGCGCACCAACATCTTCTGCTAAGCTGATTGCCTACTTGGAGGGCTCTCGGCCTGTCTATCGGGACCTGCGGGCATGAAACACAGTGTCCCTAGGCAAAAGGGACGTCGGTACGAAAAATGTACCGAGTATGTAAGGCACATAAATAAGTATATAACAAACATGGAAGAAATATAGAGTAATTGACTCAACATGTAAGTCTGGATAACTCTGTATATCATAAATTACTTTTAGCGTCATGCATAAGCGTATGAATGTCATGTGCGTATGAATGTCATGTCGTGCATAGGTACATGTTTCATAACATCATCAGCCTCTTAGGGCATCCTATCATATCATATCGGCCACTGTGGGCAAAATCATCAACGTATACCAGCTGATCAGGTGATGGTGCGTATATAATGCTATAACCTTTCCCATTTCCCATATACATATATATACATACATCTATTCGAGTATATAACGCCATCTGGTCACGGGTCAATGTACATGAATGCAATGCATAAAAAGTACGTTAATAAAATCTTTCGGAATGTCATAAGACCATTTTGCCTTTGAGATATATCATAAAGTAAACTCTTTTCAACTTTCGTATTTATTTGAGACCCATGAACAGATGATAAAATATTATGACACATGGAAATTCAAGAACATAGATATCTCTAATAGTTATATGAATAGAGTCATTTATGGAATTTGTGCATTTTCACGTTTCGTTCGTATTGTATGAATCATGCCAAAAGAAAGAAGGGATAGCCTTGACATACCTGTTCCTGGAATTATTTGAACGGAATGAAGTTTCTGGTTCTGTGAAATATGTTTGAATGAAATTCTGCTTGAATCTCTTCAAATTTTGAAACGAAATTGGGGTTGCTCTTTGGAATTTCAATCGAAATTTTGGCTAATGATTTGGACGAAATGATTTCTTCGTTCTTGATTTCAAGCCAAAGCAATGAAATGAAGCCAAAGACACGAAACGAAATGAAGTCAAAGACACATAAATGAAGCTAATGTGAGATTGTCTTCATGGATAAGATTTTACAAGTCTTATTAAGACTTCACTTTAAGTCATGATTATGTTATATTCATAGGTAGCCACCTAGGATGTTTAATGGCTTAGTCACTTCAATTGGTAAGCTAGTGCTGCGACATGTCTTATAATTAATTAAGTTTTATCCACTTATTAATTAACGGGGTAATGTACCGTTATCCAATAATTAATTAATTACCCGCAATATTGAGAATTATTCCTACTTGCTTAAAATATTACTCACTTTTTACATACCTAATACACCTTACTAGTATGGTCATGTGGTACCTCGTATGACACTAGTCTATAAATACCGGTTATTTTAGCTCGGGCCGTATTTTACCCCAAAGTGCCAAACTTGGACAAAATTCATTTTCTTTGACTTACTCCACCATTCACCTTCATGAATTTATTAATAGCTTGTGAAATAGCATAATCCTTATAATCTCCAAATAATCTTTTACTAAGACCGTGTCAATTACCTTACGACAAATTTAACGTACAATACTTCAGGGTGCAACATCGTCGTAACTTAATACTGCGAAGCATGACATCACCGTAATGTAATACTGCTGGGTCCAACACTGCCGTAACTTAATACTGCAAAGCGTAACTTCACCGTAATATATTACTGCAGAGCATAACATTGAAGTAATACTGCGGGGCGTAACATTATTCCCCCCTTTGGAACATTCATCCTCGAATGTTGACTGATGCACTTATCATTTTCATAACTTATATATTCCGAATACTTTAGAACTTCCCTTTCCATCTAGGCGACTGTTCTGTGAACGAGTCCAAAGTCCAGGGCATTCCACCCTTAGGCCTCCTTCTCACACCATAACTTGTAGTCGAAATCATTCCAATCTCGTAACTATTGCTACCTTTCATCATACAACATGTACAATTTTGACCTTGTAAGTGTGCCCAATCCATAGGCTTCATATGTAGAGCTTGATAAGATGTCCCTTTGGGCATATATGAGTATACTGAAGTTCTTCACTTGGTACTTTGTTAAATTCACGAATATTGCTATATCTCATCGCATAAGTCCGTTTAGCCATCCGTATGAATTTACTGCCATAACTTACTTTAATTTATCGTTGCTGAGATTTGCTACCAAATCCCACCTTACTCTCGTTGCTTATTCCATGTGTATAAATTTAAGTCCTTTAATGCTTCCTCATTACTGCTCATATTTAGAATGACGGCCTAATCTCATTTCATACTTTGTGACTTTTGCCCATCCATTGTTGATTCACCTCAATATTGATCTACAATATACCACTGATAAATTGAAACTTCTTACGTAATACTTTTCCCCTAGGGCTTACGTTACATCAAGGAATACTCGAAGCGATTCCCATAATCATATTTCATAGTGTCTCGATGTGATTCACCTCATGGGGGTATCCTAATCTCGTGCCGCTAGCGAAATCTTTTCTCCTTCTCTTCTTTTTATTCAAATCGTTATTCAAACAAAGGCCCAAACGTCATCTTTTATCTGTCACAATTATACCCTCATTTTATTACCAGGTAAGCATTTCACTCCTTCTAAATGCTATTAATCTTAGACTCCTTTGAGTTCATTAAGGCTATAGTGAGCTTTGTATAACATAGAGAAATTGTCTGCTCTTCTTGTTTTCATGGGCTTAATCCTAAAGACTTATCAATTCTCGTCACCTTTTCCCTTGCCTTTCCTCATCCTTACTCATGTTTCCTTAAAACTTTATCGCTCTACCATACTTTAGCTTGCGACCAATACATATCCATTTATACTACACGGAAGTATGGACTATTCACGATCTTCTGCCTTTGAGTATCTCGTATGTTGTTCACCTTTACCTTACTTACCTTAAAATCTCACATCTTATCTTCTATCTCTTTCCTGACCTCCCTTCCACCTAGGTGTAATTCACGTCCATAACGTGAAGCTCTATTGTAATACTCGCACATCTGGTACATACACAATCCGGTGGAAGCTTCGTACTGACTTCTTATGAGGCTGGTACTTCTTCTAACTGGCTTCCTTGTAGAGCCACTATAGATTATGGTTGTTGTGTTATTTCTCTGGAACATCTGATATTATGAGTGATTTTGTCATGTTCTCAAGCACAACTTCTATAATTTTTCTAGGTCCAATAATCAGACTCCTGACTTAGTTGGGTGATGTAAATCTTTAGTTTCCTCTTCCTTCTGATCAGCCTTTACATAGGCCTAAGCTATCTTCCGATCTGTGGCTCATGGTATCAGTTATTACCTTAGCCTTTCATGGGCGTTATGGAATATCGATGATATAATCTTCTAATAATTCAATCCTTTGCCTATGCCCTGGGCTCAATTATTTCTTTTAACTTATATCGGAGTCTTCTATGGCTGTATGATTGTCAACAAATATGCTGCCTGGATAATGATCCAAAATCTTGAGTGTATCCATAACGTACTAACTCTGGATCATTAATCGAATAATTCTTTCGTTCCATCTTAGCTTTCTTTCAACGTAAGCCATTACTCTTGCTGGTCTTTCTGCCCCTTGTTACATCCATACATAGCTTATCTTAGTGCCCACACTTGCTAGAGTTTTCATACAATTCATATAATCTCGAATATTACTTTTAATTTTTACTTACCGTTCATTAGCCACGGTAGGTGCCACTTTCCATTAGAATGCTTACAATGTTGTAGCGAGATTGTTGTTACACGACCATTTCCTCTTTAGGTCGTTATGCTTAGGTTGAAGCCTTCTTTCTTATCTCCTCAGCTAGTTTTTCGTTGTAGTACTTAGGGAGAACCCTTGACTCTCGTAAAGCTGTGAGCTTATTATAGACCTTTTTGATGTCCTTACTTGCCTATAATCATCCGTAGTTGCTTACTTCCATGCCCTTGTGCTTGTATGGTTGCTTCTGAACTGATATTTTGACTGCCTTCCCAGTGGCACTTTCTTTTATCCCCGTAACACTCATACGGTACCTTTAATTACCCCGACTCTTGTTTGAATATAATCAAGTATTATAATGATATTCTTCGAGGCTGAATTCTCCATGTTGGGTTCTACTATGTTTATCTTACATGATCTGATGACTTGTCTGTAACCTCCTGTTTAGCCATAACTGAGATCTTCCTGAACAATTACTAACTACTCGTTGGCCCATTCTCATATCAATATTCCTCGTAACTTCTTGGGTTATTTCCATTGTCTTAACTTACGTCTCGCACGGGCTCTTTATTTATTAATAACAGCTCAGGCAGGAACCTTTACTTCCTCTCTTTGGCGTCGTGCTTGCACAATATTCTTTAATCGTAGCGTATCTGTAAGATTTGGATAAGTTCCATCTCATTCCTCTTTCATTTATCACATTCTTCCTTTATCATTCCATAGTCACTAGAACCACTGAATTCTGACTTAATGCCACATCACTCCATATTCCCCCCTTTAGGGATGTACTAAGAGCTGAAGCCACGAGGATCTACCTATAGATGTTTTACCTCTTCATCTTTGGCGTCGTTTCACAACATCAACGATCCTTACTCGCCTTGCGGCAATCCTTCTGTACCAAGGATGACAAATTCCTTTGCTCACGAGGGTGACACTTAATGTAACTGGTGCATACAGTCCCTTAAGCTTAACTTTGCTAACATCGCGCTTTAGGGCCTGAATGACCATACTCTGAATTTCTCATGAATCTTCTTCTGTTGTCCGCCCTGTTATTGCCGGAACGCGATCTGAAATTCTCATGATGCTGACTATTATCAAATCACTCAGTCCCTAATTCATATTTGGTTTATCTTGTTCACCAGTCCATATTAATTTCTATTAATCTGGTGTCTAATTTTTCCTTTTGTTAATCACGTTAGATTTGCGAACTTATTTCTCAAAATGAGGATATGACTTTATGGGCTATATTCTTTTATTGTCTCAAGGCCTGTCATCTTTTGTCTTTTTCTTCACTTGACTGTAAACTTTGTAATACTGTCATTACTTTTTTGACGTACCGTTGTCATCCTAGTATCACATCTTACTCATAATGCTTTATTAACTCTCATCTTATCTCCCGTTAATTATCTATGTCTACTGCTTTACTCTGAGAACTCGAACAAAACATTCTTTTGCTTTGGCTCCCCTTGCTCCATCCGTGGTTCTTCCAGTTGCCTAACATTCTTTCTTTACTGGGGGCGAGAGCCACACTAAGGTAATATTTATTCCTTCAAGGCTTCCAGTGCTCATATCTAGCTTTAATATTTTAGGGTGCACCATCTAGGTGTCTCACGAGGAGATCTATTAGCGCATTTGCAATGTCCTTAAGAAATGTCAACTAAAGCAAACAATCCATTCACTAGTTTGGGCAACTCTAACCCCATCCGGATCGTGATATCCCATCCTCTTCTTAATCTATACCTGTTAGCCCCCAATATGGTATAACTGAGAAGGGTGCGGTCAATTATGCATACCTCTGTTACTATTGATGGTAACTCATAATGCTTATATGTTTCTGCCAGAACTATAATACTGATAATCATCATTAACTAGGTGCCTCGTACCCTTCTTCATCTTGCTTCCTTTGCTTGTTGAAACTTATATTTATCTTCTTAATCTCTCGTTGACTTTCACCATAAATATGGATAGGCATTCTTTCCTTAAGCCTTCTTATCAGGGAGCTTACACCTTTCAATACACCCATGATTTGCTAAAGACCTCACATTTACTTATCATAAGCAAGATGCAAAATCGAGTTCCTCTAAATCAGCAATTCCACAGCTATATCGTGTTTCTGAATGTAGGCATCGTCTTTTTATGAGTAGATGTTCAGGACTTGAATTCTTATAAGTGAGCTCTACCGCACGATCTAGAGTAAGAAGAAGGAGTGATAGTCCTAAATGCCTCTTAGCCAACTGCTTAAAAGTGTGGTGCACGACACACCCATAAACAAGACTCTACTAGACACGTCTTGTTGACTCCCCAGGACAGAACTGCTCTGATACCACTTTTGTCACGACCCAAACCGATGGGCCGTGACGGGCACCCGATACCTTACTCAACCGAGTACCAACATAACGTATCTTTCTTATTACTTCATGATATACACGTGACATACGGGCCTAATAGGCCAGCATATTCATTTATAAACTCAAAACAAAGGCCGACAAGGCCGTACAATCTTTCACGTACACGACATATGTCTACAAGCCTCTAAGAGTACATAAATGTCATAAAGGTCGGGACAAAGTCCCGCCATACCAAACAATACACGTCTAAGTCATACTAACCAAACAAGGAACTGCGAAGCAAATGGAGCGCACCAACGTCTTCCGCTGAGCTGATAGCCTACTTGGAAGGCTCTCGACCTGTCTATCGGGATCTGCGTGCATGAAATGCTGCGTCCTCAGGTAAAAGGGATGTCAGTACGAAAAATGTACCGAGTATGTAAGGCATATAAATATGTACATAACAGACATGGAAGAAATATAGAGTAATTGACTCAACATGTAAGTCAGGATAACTCTGTAAATCATAAATTACTTTTAGCGTCATGCATATGCATATGAATGTCATGTCGTGCATAGGTACATATTCTATAACTGCATCAGCCTCTAAGGTCATCTCATCATATCATATCGGCCACTATGGGCAAAATCATCAAAGTATACCAGCTGATCAGGTGATGGTGCGTATATAACGCCATTACCTTTCCCATATCCCATATACATATATATACATAAATTTATACGCGTATATAACGTCATCAAGTCATGGGTCAATGTACATGAATGCAATGCATAAAAAGTACGTTAATAAAATCTTTCGGAATGTCATAAGACCATTTTGCCTTCGAGTAATATCATAAAGTAAACTCTTTTCAACTTTCGTATTTTTTTGAGACCCATGAACAGATTATAAAATATTATGACATATGGAAATTCAATAGCATAGATATCTCTAATACTTCTATGAATAGAGTCATTTATGGAATTTGTGCATTTGCACCTTTCGTTCGTATCGTATGGATCGTGCCAAAAGAAAGAAAGGAGAACCTTAACATACCTGTTCCTGGAATTATTCGAACGAAATGAAGCTTCTACTTTTGTGAAATATGTTTAACGAAATTCTTCTTGAATCTCTTAAATTTTTGAAACGAAATTGGGGTTGCTCTTTGGAATTTCAATCGAAATTTTGGCGAAGGATTTGGACGAAATGATTTCTGTTTCAACGTTCTTGATTTCAAGCCAAAGCAATGAAATGAAGCCAAAGACACGAAATGAAATGAAGTAAAAGACACAGAAATGAAGCTAAAGTGAGATTGTCTTCATGGATAAGATTTTACAAGTCTTATTAAGACTTCACTTTAAGTCATGATTATGTAATATTCATAGGTAGCCACCTAGGATGTTTAATAGCTTAGTCACTTCAATTGGTAAGCTAGTGCTGCCACATGTCTTATAATTAATTAAGTTTTATCTACTTATTAATTAACGGGGTAATGTCCCGTTACTCGGTAATTAACCAATTACCCGCAATACTGAGAATTATTCCCACTTGCTTAAAATATTACTCACTTTTCACATACCTTATACAACTTACTAGTATATCATGTGGTAACTCGTATGACACTAGTCCATAAATATCGGTTATTTTAGCTGGGGCCGTATTTTACCCCAAAATACCAAACTTGGACAAAATTCATTTTCTTTGACTTGCTCCCCCTTTCACCTTCATGATTTTACTAATCGCTTGTGAAATAGCATAATCCTTATAATCTCCAAATAATCTTTAACTAAGACTGATGTCAATTACCTTACGATAAATTTAACGTACAATACTCCAGGGTGCAACATCGTCGTAATTTAATACAACGAAGCATGACATCACCGTAATGTAATACTGCTGGGTCCAACACTACCGTAACTTGATACTGCAAAGCGTAACTTCACCGCAATATATTACTGCAGAGCATAACTTTGACGTAATACTGCGGGGCGTAACATTATTCCCCCCTTTGGAACATTCGTTCTAGAATGTTGACTGATGTACTTATCATTTTCATAACTTATATATTCCGAATACTTTAGAACTTCCCTTGCCATCTAGGCGACTGTTCTGTGCATGAGTTCAAAGTCCAGGGTCCCCCTTAGGCCTCCTTCTCACACCACAACTTGTAGTCGTAATCCTTCTAATCTCGTAACTGTTGCTACCTTTCATCATACAGCCTGTACAACTTTGACCTTGTAAGTGTGCCCAATTCCTAGGCTTCATATGAAGAGCTTCATAAGATGTCCCTTTGGGCATATATGAGTATACTGATGTTCGTCGCTCGGTACTTTGTTGAATTCACGAATATTGCTATATCTCACCACATAAGTCCGTTTAGCCATCCGTATGAATTTACTGCCATAACTCTTACTTTAATTTATCGTTGCTGAGCTTTGCTACCAAATCCCAGCTTACTCTCGTTGCTTATTCCATATGTATAAATTTAAGTCCTTTAATGCTTCCTCATTACTGCTCATCTTTAGAATCACGGACTAATCTCATTTCATACTTTGTGAATTTTGCCCATCCATTGTTGATTCACCTTAATATTGATCTGTAATATACCACTGATAAATTGAAACTTCTTACGGAATACTTTGCCCCTAGGGCTTACGTTACATCAAGGAATATTCTAAGTGATTCCCATAATCGTATTTCATAGTGTCTCAATGTGATTCTCCTTATGGGGGTATCCTAATCTCGTGCCGCTAGCGAAATCTTTTCTCCTTCTCTTCTTTTTTTTCAAATCGTTATTCAAACGAAGGCCCAAACGTCATCCTTTATTTGTCACAATTATACCCTCATTTTATTACCTGGTCAGCATTTCATTCCTTCTAAATGCCATTAATCTTAGACTCCTTTGAGTTCATTAAGGCTATAGTGAGCTTTGTATAACATAGAGAAATTGTCTGCTCTTCTTGTTTTCATGGGCTTAATCCTAAAGACTTATCAATTCTCGTCACCTTTTTACTTGCCTTTCCTCATCCTTACTCATGTTTCCTTAAAACTTTGTCGCTCTACCATGCTTTAGCTCGCGACCTATACATATCTATTTATACTACTCGCAACTTTGTTTCAACTTGCTTGCACCATAGATTTCCTTATGTTATTCTGGAACGTCAAGCGAGACATCACATTGTCTCCGACTTTTCTATATTCTCTTTACTAGATCTCTCAGTACTTAGAAACCATAGGCTGGAAGACATGCCGCCGGTGATGCCGCTATCATTCCCGGTTATTGGATCCCCGTGCTTATAGCCTTCTATCCGAAGTATGGACTATTCACGATCTTATGCCTTTGAGTATCTCATACGTTATTCACCTTTACCTTACTTACCTTAAAATCTCGCATCTTATCTTCTATCTCTTTCCTGACCTCCCTTCCACCTAGGTGTAATTCACGTCCATAACTTGAAGGTCTATTATAATACTCGCACCTCTAGTACATACACAATCCGGTGGGAGCTTCGTACTAACTTCTTATGAGGCTGGTACTTCTTCTAACTGGCTTCCTTGTAGAGCCACAATAGATTATGGTTGTTGTGTTATTTCTCTTGAACATCCGATATTAAGAGTGATTCTGTCATGTTCTCAAGCATAACTTCTATAATTTTTCTAGGTTCAATAATCAGACTCCTGATTTATTTGGGTGATGTAATTCTTTAGTTTCCTCTTCCTTCTGATCAGCCATTACGTATGCTTAAGCTATCTTCCGATCTGTGGCTCATGGTATCAGTTATTACCTTAGCCTTTCATGGGCGTTATGGAATATCCATGGTATAATCTTCTAATAATTCAATCCTTTGTCTATGCCCTGGGCTCAATTATTTCTTTTAACTTATATCGGAGTCTTCTATGGCTGTATGATTGTCAACAAATATGCTGCCTGGATAATGCTCCAAAAACTTGAGTGTATCCATAACGTACTAACTCTGGATCATTAATCGAATAATTCTTTCGTTCCATCTTAGCTTTCTTTCAACGTAAGCCATTACATTTGTTGGTCTTTCCGCCCCCCTTGTTACGTCCATACTTAGCTTATCTTAGTGCCCACACTTGCTAGAGTTTTCATACAACTCATATGATCTCGAATATTACTTTTAATGTTTACTTCCCGTTCATTAGCCAGGGTAGGTGCCACTTTCCTTTGGAATGCTTACAATGTTGTTGCGAGATTGTTGTTACACGACCATTTCCTCTTTAGGTCGTTATGCTTAGGTTGAAGCCTTCTTTCTTATCTCTTTAGCTAGTCTTTCGTTGTAGTACTTAGGGAGAACCCTTGACTCTCGTAAAGCTGTGAGCTTATTATGGACCTTTTTGATGTCCTTACTTGCCTATAATCATCCGTAGTTGCTTACTTCCATGCCCTTGTGCTTGTATGGTTGCTTCTGAACTGATATTTTGACTTCCTTCCCAGTGACACTTTCTTTTATTCCCGTAACACTCATACGGTACCTTTAATTACCACGACTCTTGTTTGAGTATAACCCAAGTATTATAATGATATACTTCGAGGCTGAATTCTCCATGTTGGGTTCTACTATGTTTATCTTACACGATCTGATGACTCGTTTATAACCTCCTGTTTAGCCATAACTTGGATCTTCCTAACCAATTACTAACTATTCGTTGGCCCATTCTCATATCAATATTCCTCGTAACTTCTTGGGTTATTTCCTTTGTCTTAACTTACTTCTCGCAATGGCTCCTTATTTATTAATAACAGCTCAGGCAGGAACCTTTACTTCCTCTCCTTGACGTCGTGCTTGCACAATATTCTTTAATCGTATCGTATCTTTAAGATTTGGATAAGTGCCATCTCATTCCTCTTTCTTTTATCACGTTCTTCCTTTACCATACCATAGTCACTAAAACCACTTAATTCTGACTTAGTGCCACATCACTCCATATTCCCCCTTTAGGGGTGTACTAAGAGCTGAAGTCACGAGGATCTACCTATAGATGTTTTACCTCTTCATCTTTGGCGTCGTTTCACAACATCAATAATCCTTACTCGCCTTGCGGCAATCCTTCTGTACCAAGTATGACAAATTCCCTTACTCGCGAGTATGACACTTAATGTAACTGGTACATACAGTCCCTTAAGCTTAACTTTGCTAACATTGCTTGCATTAGGAAAGCATCTTCCTAAATGACCATTCTCTGAATTTCTCATGAATCTTCTTCTGTTGTCCGTCCTATTATTGCCGGAACGCGATCTGAAATTCTCATGATGCTGACTTTTATCAAATCACTCAGTCCCTAATTCATATTTAGTTTATCTTGTTCACCAGTCCATATTAATTTCTATTAATCTGGTGTCTAATTTCACCTTCTGTTAATCACCTTAGAGTTGCAAACTTATTTCTCAAAATGAGGATATGACTTTATGGCCTATATTCTTTTATTTTCTCAAGACCTGTCATCTTTTATCTTTTCCTTCACTTGACTGTAAACTCTGTAATACTGTCATCATTTTTTTGACCTATCGTTGTCATCCGTGCATCACATCTTACTCATAATGCTTCATTAACTCTCATCTTATCTCCAGCTAATTATCTATGTCTACTGCTTTACTCTGAAAACTCGAACAAAACATTCTTTTGCTTTTGGCTCCCCTTGCTCCATCTGTGGTTCTTCCAGTTGCCTAACATTCTTTCTTTACTGGGGACGGGAGCCACACTAATGTAATATTTATTCCTTCAAGGCTTCCAGTGCTCATATCTAGCTTTCATATTTTAGGGTGCACCATCTAGGTGTCTCACGAGGAGATCTATTAGCGCATTTGCAGTATCCTTCAGAAATGTCAACTAAAGCAAACAATCTATTCACTATTTTGGGCCACTCTAGCCCCATCCGGATCGTGATATCCCGTCCTCTTCTTAATCTACACCTGTTAGCCGCCAATATGATATAACTGAGATGGGTGCGGTTAATTATACATACCTCTGTTACTATTGAGGGTAACTCACAATGCTTATATGTTTCTGCCGGAACTATAATACGGATAATCTTCATTAACTGGATGCCTCGTACCCTTCTTCATCTTGCTTCCTTTGCTTGTTGAAACTTGTATTATCTTCTTAATCTCTCATTGTCTTTCACCATAAATGTGGATAGGCATTCTTTCCTTAAGGCTTCTTATCACGGAGCTTACACCTTTCAATACACCCATGATTTGCTAAAGACCTCACATTTACTTATCGTAAGCAAAATGCAAAATCGAGTTCCTCTAAATCAGCAATTCCACAGCTATATCTCTTATCGATCGTCTTTCTGAATGTATGCATCGTCTTTTTACGAGTAGAAGTTCGGGACTTGAATTCTTATAAGTGAGCTCTACCACACGATCTAGAGTAAGAAGAAAGAGTGATAGTCCTAAATGCCTCGTAGCCTCCTGCTTATAAGTGTGGTGCATGACACACCCATAAACAAGACTCTACTAGACACGGCTTGTAGACTCCCTAGGACCGAACGGCTCTGATACTACTTTTGTCACGAGCCAAACCGATGGGCTGCGACGGGCACCCGGTACCTTACTCAACCGAGTACCAACGAAACGTATCTTTCTTATTACATCATCATATACACGTGACATACGGGCCTAATAGGCCAACATAATCATTTGTAAACTCAAAACATAGGCCGACAAGGCCGTAAAATCTTTCATGTACACGACATATGTCTACAAGTCTCTAAGAGTACATAAATGTCATAAAGGTCGGGACAGAGTCCCGCCATACCAAACAATACACGTCTAAATCATACTAACCAAACACGCAACTCCGAAGCAAATGGAGCGCACCAACATCTTCCGCTGAGCTGATAGCCTGCTTGGAGGGTTCTCGACCTGTCTATCAGGACCTGCATGCATGAAACGCAGCGTCCCCGTGCAAAAGGGACGTCGGTACGAAAAATGTACCGAGTATGTAAGGAACATAAATAAGTACATAACAGACATGGAAGAAATATAGAGTAATTGACTCAACCTGTATGTCTGGATAACTCTGTAAATCATAAATTACTTTTAGCGTCACGCATATGCGTATGAATGTCATGTCATGCATAGGTGCATGTTTCATAACATCATCAGCCTCTAAGGGCATCCCATCATATCATATCAGCCACTATGGGCAAAATAATCAACGTATACCAGCTGATCAGGTGGTGGTGCGTATCTAACACCATAACCTTTCCCATATATATATATATATATATATATATATATATATATATATATATATATATATATATACATACATACATACATACATACATACATACATACATACGCGTATATAACACCATCTGGTCACGAGTCAATGTACATGAATGCAATGCATAAAAAGTACGTTAATAAAATCTCTCGGAATGTCATAAGACCATTTTGCCTTTGAGTAATATCACAAAGTAAACTCTTTTCGTATTTTTATGAGACACATGAACAGATGATAAAATATTATGACACATGGAAATTCAAGAACATAGATATCTCTAATACTTCTATGAATAGAGTCATTTATGGAATTTGTGCATTTGCACGATTCGTTCGTATCATATGGATCATACCAAAGGAAAGAAGGAATAGCCTTAACATACCTGTTCCTGGAATTATTTTGAACGGAATGAAGCTTCTGCATATGTTGAACGAAATTCTGCTTGAATCTCTTGAAATTTTGAAACGAAATTGGGGTTGCTCTTTGGAATTTCAATCGAAATTTTGGCTAAGGATTTGGACAAAATGATTTCTGTTAGCAAAAGCAACGAAATGAAGCCAAGGACACGAAATGAAATAAAGTCAAAGACACGAAATGAAACTAAAGTGAGATTGTCATCATGGATAAGATTTTACAAGTCTTATTAGGACTTCAGTTTAAGTCATGATTATGTTATATTCCTAGGTAGCCACCTAGGATGTTTAATAGCTTAGTCACTTCATGTGGTAAGCTAGTGCCGCCACATGTCTTATAATTAATTAAGTTTCATCCACTTATTAATTAACGGGGTAATGTTCCGTTACCCGATAATTATTTAATTACCCGCAAAATTGAAAATTATTTTGCACTTACTTAAAATATTACTCACTTTTCACATACCTTATACACCTTACTAGTATGGTCATGTGGTACCTCGTATGAAACTAGTCCATAAATACCGGGTATTTTAGCTCGGACCGTATTTTACCCCAAAATGCCAATCTTGGACAAAATTCATTTTCTTTGACTTGCTCCCCCTTTCACCTTCATAAATTTACTAATCGCTTGTGAAATGGAATAATCCTTATAATCTCCTAATAATCTTTTACTTGGACTGATGTCAATTACCTTACGACAAATTTAACGTACAATACTTCAGGGTGCAACATCGTGGTAACTTAATACTGCGAAGCGTGATATCACCGTAATGTAATACTGCTGGGTGCAACACTGACGTAACCTAATACTGCAAAGCGTAACATCACCGTAATATATTATTGCAGAGCATAACATTGACAATTGCAGGGTGTAACACTTTCAACTTTCCATCTTTCGCCAATTTATTCCAAAATCAACGATGAACTTCCAAATCAACATCTAGACTCGCTCCTAAGACCAAAATAACCATACAAAGCTATTGGAACTGAAGAAACTCCATTCTGGAGTCGTCTTTATTTAAGTCAAACTACAGTCAACTCATACAACTTAAACTTCAAACGTAGGGACTATGTGTCCCATTTCACTCCGAAAGTCTCCGAAACACGACGCCAAGCTCCCCGACAAGTCAAATAACCACAAAATGAAACAGAGGGAGCAATAAATAGGGGATTTGGGATCATACTCTCAAAATGAACGACCGGGTCTTACATCCGCCCCCTTTTTACAAACGTTCGTCCTCAAACGAGTATAGAGACATACCTGAAGTGGTGAAAATATGAGGATAATGGTTGCGCATATCATGCTCTGTCTCCCAAGTCACTTCCTCTAGTGGCCAAACCGTCCACTGAACATTCACTGTAGTAATGTTCTTTGACCTCAACTTTCAAACCTGCCTGTCCAAAATGGCCACCAGCTCCTCAACATAAGACAAATCCTTGTCCAACTAGACTGAGCCGAAGTCTAACACATGAGACAGATCACCGTGATACATTCGGGGCATAGAAACATGAAATACTGGATGACTGCATCTAGACGAGGTGGTAGTGCAAGTCTCTAAGCCACCTCTCCAACCCTCTCAAGAATCTCAAAAGGTCCGAAATACCTAAGGCTCAACTTGCCCTTCTTCCCAAACCTCATAACACCCTTCATGGGTGAAACCCGAAGCAATAACCGCTACCCAACCATGAATGCAATGTCGCAAACCTTTCGATCCACATAACTCTTATGTCCGGATTGGGCTGTACAAAGTCGATCCTGAATAAATTTAACCTTTCCCAAAGCATCCTAAACCAATGTTGTACCCAGTAGCTTAGCCTCACCCGGCTCAAACCAACCCATCGAAGACCGGCACCGCCTACAATACAAAACCTCATAGAAGGCCGTCTGAAAGCTCGATTGATAAATTCTGTTGTAGGCAAACTCCGCATGAAGCAAGAACTGATCCCAAGAACCTCCAAACTCCATCACACATGCACGGAGCATATCCTCCAATACTTGAATCGTGCGCTCGGACTGTCCATCTATCTGAGGGTGGAATGCTATGCTCTACTCAATCCGAGTACCTAACTCATGATGTACGTCTCTCCAAAAAAGAGATGTAAACTGCCTACCCTGGTCATAGATGATGGATTCCGGCATGCCATGAAGACTGATAATCTCGCGGATATAAACTCGAGCCAGCTGCTCAAAAGAATAAGTAGTTACCACTAGAATGAAATGACCCACCTTGGTCAACCTTTCCACAATCACCCAAATTACATCGAACTTCCTTTGAGTTGGTGGGAGTCCAATAACAAAATCCATTTGCACTCTGGAATCTCTAGCTTCAGAAGTAATCCACCTGGCCGCTGATGCTCATGCTTCACTTGCTGACAATTTAGGCACCGAGGTACATACTCCACTATGTCCTTCTTCGTTCTCCTCCACCAATAATGTTGCCTCTAGTCCTAATAAATCTTCGCAACACCTGGATGAATAGAGTACAACAAACGGTGAGCCTCCTAGAGAATCAAGTCATGCAAACCATCTATATTGGGCACACGTAGCCTGACCTTCATCTGCAATACACCGTCATCTCCAATAGCGGCCTCCTTGGCATCACCGTGATGAACCGTGTCCTTAAGGAAAAGCAAATGAGGGTCATCATACTGAAGCTCTCTGATACGATCATAAAGAGAAGATTGAGAAACCACACAACTCAAAAATCAGCTCGGCCCAGAAATATCCAATACAACAAACTAGTTTGCCAAAGCCCGAACATCTAATGCAAATTGCCTCTTTGCTGCAAGTAGATAGACTAGACTACCCAAACACTCCGCCCTACGACTCAAGGCATCGGCCACCACATTGGCCTTCCCGGGATGATATAGAATGGTGATATCATAGTCCTTAAGCTACTCTAACCACCTCCGCTGATGCAAGTTAAGATCCTTCTCTTTGAACAGATGCTGCAGACTCTGGTGTTTGGTGTAGATCTAACAAGGGACACCGTACAAATAGTGCCAACAAATCTTCAATGCATGAACAATAGATGCTAACTCAAGGTCGTGGAGAGGATAGTTATTCTTATGCATCTTCAGTTGTCTAGAAGCATAGGCAATCACCCTACCGTCCTACATCAACATCGCACCGAGATCAATACGCGACGTATCATAATACATAGTATAAGACCGCGAACCTATAGGCAATACTAATACTAGGGCTGCAGTTAAGGTTGTCTTGAGCTTTTGAAAGCTTTCCTCACACTTCACTATCCACCCGAACGAAGCACCATTCTGGGTTAGCCTGGTTGTAGGTGCTGCGATAGATAAGAAACCCTCTACAAATCGACAGTAATACCCCGCCAAACAAAGAAAACTCCATGACTCTGTAGCTAAGGATGGTCTGGGCCAACTCTGCATTGCTTCAATTTTCTTTGGATCTACCTTGATCCCTTCACTCGACACTACATGACCCAAATATGCCACTGAATCAAGCCATAACTCACAGTTCAAAAATTTTGCATGTAACTTCTTTTTTCACAAGGTTTGAAGCACAGTCTTCAGGTGTTGCTCATGATCCTCCCGATTCCGGGAGTAGACCAGAATGTCGTCAATAAACACAATGACGAATGATTCAAGATAGGCCCGGGATACACTGTGCATCAAGTGCATGAATGTTGATGGCGCATTGCTTAGCCCAGAAGACATCACAAGGAACTCGAAATGACCATGCCGAGTCCTGAAGCCAGTCTTTATGATATCTGGCTCCCGAATCATCAAATGATGATAGCCTGAACGCATGTCAATCTTGGAGTAACACCCTGTAACTGATCAAATAGGTCATTAATATGTGGCAATGGATACCTATTCTTAACTGTAACGTTGTTCAGCTGGCAATAATTAATACACATGCGCATAAAACCATCCTTCTTCTCTACAAACAAGACTGGGGCACCTCAAAGTGACACAATGAGCCGAATGAAGCCGTTATCAAGCAACTCCTGCAACTGCCCCTTTAACTCCTTTAACTCTTGTGGGTCCATACGATATGGAGGAATAGAGATGGGCTGAGTGCCCGGTAACAAGTCAATGCCAAAGTCGATATCCCTATCGGGAGACATACTCGAAAGATTCAGCGGAAGTATATCTGGATAATCCCTCACTAGTGAAATTGACTCGACGGTAAGAGTATCAACACTGACATCTCCCACATATGCCAGATACGCATCACTCCCCTTCCCAACAGTCCGCTGAGCCTTTAGGAATATAATCTAAGGTACCTCTCGACTCTAACCCTGGAAAACATGGCATTGGCAGCGTCACAGTCTTGGCGGGACAATTAAGAATAACATGATAGGGCGACAACCAGTCTATGCCAAAAATAATTTCGTAGTCTACGATACTGAGCAATAATAGATCGGCTCTAGTCTCAAAACCACTAATAACAACCAAACATGACACACACAGTCAATAACAATAGAATCTCCCACAGGTGTAGACACATAGACAGGAGAACTAAAAGAATCACGGGATATACCCAAATACGGAGCAAAATAAGGTGACACATATAAATAAGTGGAGCCTGGATCAAATAAGACTGATGCTTCTATATGACAGACCGGAACGATACATGTGATGATAGTGTCGGATGCAACTGCCTCCATCCTAGTAGGAAGAACATAATATCTGGCCTGGCCTCCCTTTCTAAGGCGAACTCTACCTGCCCGACCTCCACTTTAGCTGGCTGTACAGGTAGAGTGGTAGCTGGTGCTGTAACCATAGCCTAAGGACCCAATAAAGCATGTAGAACCTTCGTATTTTTTGGAGGTGTCACCACACTCAAGACAAGCTCTCGGAGGACATGGATATTGTGGCTGGCTCGGTCCTAATCGGCTGGACTGACCCCTGAAAGCACCCCGTGCTAGAGGTGCACTAGACTAAGGTGGTGCATAATATGGGCCTAGGGCCTAGGAGTGGCCGGAACACCACTGGCAGCTGGAAGTGATGAATAAATGGGGCGACTCACATAGCCCCTACCTCGACGAGCTGCAACTGGGGCACGAGTAACAATATAAGTTCCGGACTCTCGAGACCTCTTGTCATCTCTCTCCTCTCTCTCTCCTGAGTCAGCATACTCTCCAATCTCGTAGAAATCCCCACTACCTGCTTGTATACGATGTCCATCTCCAACTCTCGGGCCATGCTAAATTTGATACTTGGGTTGAGCCCCTCGATAAAATAACAGAGCCGCTCTCTAACAGTAGCAACCAAGTCTGGTGCATGTCTAGCCAAATAACTGGACCAGACCGTATACTCTGATAGGGTGATAGAACCCTGGCGCAACTCCTTAAACTCTGCACGCCATGCATCTCTGAGACTCTGGGGTCATACTCCCTCAAGAACATATCTGAGAACTAAGTCCAAGTGAGTGAAGCTGCCTCGGCTGGACTATCCAAGTGAGTGAAGTTGCTCAAACTCTGCCTTGCCACAACTGATAAGCCGTTCCCCTTAGCACGAACATAGTGAAAGCAACCCCACTAGTCTCCGTGATACCTAGAGTATGGAGGATGCACTGGCACTCCTCAAGAAAACCCTGGCATCCTTTAATGTCATGCCACTGAAAGTAGGAGGGAGGTACTTCTTGTACCTCTCGAGCCTAAGCTGCTCCTCATTAGAAACTGCTGCCCTAACCTCGGGCTGAACTAGGGCTACCGGCTGCACTGGTATGACCTTTGGAACCTGGTCGACCTAGACCCACTACTCTAGGGTACGGGCGGCAGAGTTTGTGTTCCTCAACACTGCCTGAGGCAAAGTACTGAAAATGCTCAGAAACTGGGCAAGGGTCTCCTGAAGAGCTGGTGATGTAACAGGCGTCTCAGGTGTATGTGCTCCGACTAGATCTACTGGTGGCTCCTCTATAGCAGCTCGTGCGGATGCATTAGCTGCACCACGTGGATGTCCTAGGCCTCTACCCCGGCATCAGCCCAGACCCCCGCCCAAGCCTCTCGCGACTCTAGCAGGGGCGCAAGTGTCCGGTCATCTGATCCGGATGTACGTGTCCTCACCATTTGTGAGAGAATAGAAAGATAGAAGTTTAGAATCTTTATGTTAACAATTTCGCACGATAAGGATTCAAATAAGTGAATCTTCTCCTAACAGTTCCATTGCCTCCTGAAGATTAGTATATACATCTCCGTACCGATCCGCGAGACTCTACTAAACCTGCTCGTGACTCGTATCACCTATGAACCTAGGGCTCTGATACTAACTTGTCTCGATCCGGACTTCCTTCCGTAGGATGTCCTGACGGCACATAGTCTCTAAGACTAGGTAAGCATAAAGAATATGTGGAATAACTGAAATAATAACTTAAATCTCTAAACATCAATAGCTATATAAATGAAAACTGCCACTCAACATGTAAAAATCCCAAAACCCTGTGAAATACAAGTCATAACCTCTAGTTATAGTGTGAAACGCTCCTATGCATCACTGTCTATAGAGATATAAAGAAGTAAGAAAAGAACAGGATAGAAGGGAGCTCCGATGCCTGCCGGCGCCGAAAGGTATCCTTGAAGTCTTCGAACTGAGCTCACCTCACTGGTGCCTGGACAAGTAGGAGGTACCTGGATCTACACAAAAAGATGTGCATAAGCATATCATGAGTACACCACAACGCTACCCAGTAAATGCCAAGCCTAACCTTGGAAGAGTAGTGACGAGATCAGGTCAGGGCCCTACTTGAAATAATAAGAAACAAGGTAGAGGATACAGTGATACAATAAAAGACATAGAGCTGAACCAATATGAATTTATGGAAGGTAACAACACGGATTCAAAGAATACAATTACTACATAAAAGGAAGCTAGAATATTAGAAGTGAAGGAACAACAACAACAAACAATACATCAAATAGAGAAAATCAACAGGGGCACTCCTAAGGTACTACCTCGTAGTCCCAAAGGTAAATATCTCACAATCTTTCCTTATAATAACAACTGCATGGCAGAAACCTCGTGCCACAATAACAATCCGCACGTCAGAAACCTCATACCACAAATACAATCCGCACGACAAAAACCTCGTGTCACAACTACAATTCGCATGGCAAAAAGCTTATGCCACAATAACAATCCGCATGGTAGAAACTTCATGCTATCACACCTCCTTTTTTTCTACACCCCCGGAAAGGGGCGTGTTAAGGGAGTTTTTCTAATTAAAGGACAATCGAAACGGGATTCATTTTATTAAAAGATTCAGAGTCGCCACTTGGGAGATTTATGGTGTTCCAAGTCACCGGTTTGAATCCCGAATCGAGGAAAAGGTTTGACTCTGTTTAACAGTCGCGAACCAGAGATCCGTGTAAGGAATTCTGTTAAACCGGGAGAAGGTGTTAGGAACTCCCGAGTTCCGTGGTTCCAGCACGGTCGCTCAACTGCTATATTCGGCTTAATTATCTAATTTTATACAATTAGGAACTTAAGTGCAAATTTTAGCTTTTAACCGCTTTTATTCGATTTTGAATGAATGTTGAACGTCGTTTAAAACATGTCTTTGGACCGTGTCACATGAAATGCACCCGCAATCCTAAACATATTTTATTCAACGTTTTGGGATTTGGATTTGGGTCACATGGCGCACCCGAGTTTAGGACGGTAAGATTATTAAAGAACGCGCCTAAAGCGACTAACGTGTTATTAACTTTGTGGGAGGCCATGAAAATTCGCTAAACGGCACGTCCTGAGTTCTAAATATTTTAATAAAGTAATTAAAGAGGGCCACGCAATTTTGTGCATTTTATTTGGCGTGGCGCACCTCATTTTTATTTAAAGGTCAACCTAAATGAACTACGATTTTCTATCAAGATCGCCTCTAAAAGGGCCCTAATTAATTAGTTAACATTATTAGTAAACTGCCAATTAAGGAGTTCGGGCCCCAAGTTCAAGTCCGAACTCGAACAAGGCGATCCCCGTTATTGAAGAAACCCTTTGCTCGAGTCCGCTACTTAACTTGAAAGGCCCAAAACATACCGATTGACCTTATTTAAAACCCCCTTAGCTATTAAAAGGAAATTAAACCAAATGGGCAAGCCGGCTAATTCTAATAACAGGCCAACGTTGAGAGTAATAAAGACATAGGGGATTTGGGCCTATCGTGAAGCCCAGCAGCTCAGGCCCCTTTTGCATCAGCAGGAGACGGGCCTGGCATCAATTTTGGTCAAGTTGAATTTATTTATTCATGGCCCAAACAGTCTAGGCCTTTAAACTATCAGCTAAAATCAGAATTTAATCTCGTTGTGCATGAAACATGAAATTAGACATCAGGATTATAATTCATGTATCAACTAGAATCTAAGCATTTTGTTAAGCTATTAATTAACACAAACAATTATAAGAAGCCATGATTAACTAAAGTGATTGTCAACCATATGATGAAATCAGTTCAGCTAATCGAATTTAATCCTGTTAATACTCATGAACTACTGTTAATACCCATGAAACTAACTTTAACCTGCTAAATCTGAAAGCTAACAACAATTTAATTATCCCAAGCTTCACTTCTAACATGTGCATAATGAGCAATTAATATTAATTATGCCCTAACTAAGATCACAGTCATACAAGTCTGGACAAAATCCATACAGTCCAATTAGGTACAATTAATAAAATGTTCAGCTCATGTAAATTTCAAATACTATTACTGCACAACTTAAAACTCAAACTAACATATCTACCAGTAGACTAATATGAGAAGAACGTGAATAATATGTCATTTCTTCAGCGATTCAGTTACAATTGCTGATTCAAAACTCTTCACACATCTTTTGAGATTGAAAAATACCTGGATGTTAAAACACAATAAGAAGGAGATGATGTCAGCAGCAGCAAATGACAACCAGCAGCAACACAGCTTAGCCAAAACGAGTGCCAAAATCCAAAAGAAGGCAATCTCACTCAAACAATACCCACAACGAACCAGTTTCTTAAGAAATAAAACCCAAAACAGTGCTTCACTAGTTTAACCAAAGCGATTTCAATCCAATGCAAATCCAACACCTCTAAATCAAACCTTAGAGCTAATATTCAATCCATTGTTAACATTAAGTGAACAAAAATTGCTTCAGATGTAAAGAAAGCTTCAGGAATCCAAACAAAGGCAATGGAACAGTATTTCTTTAGAGATTTGGCCGCCTGGAGTTTTCAGGAGTTTTTAGTGCCCAAAAAATCTCAATTGCACCCCAAGTAACAGTGCCTTTATAGGCAAGTTACTAGGGCAAACTTCAGCTTTTATTTTTTACACCTTAGTCCCTTTTTGAATTTAGTTTTTGGATCAGATACCCTCCATTTATTGACTTGCTTTCCAAGTTAACTACCTAAAAGTCTGAAATTCACCTAAAACCCCTACTAAAACCTTCCTATTTCAGTTACACTAAGATTCCCCCCACTTAAACTACCCAAATCACCCCTGTAGCTACTGTTATTTACCCTGAACCCACCCGGATCAACCGGTCAAACTAATTGGGTCATAGACCCTGAATTGAAACCCTAAATGGGCCTGGTGCTACCTAGAAGGTAATCTGACCCATAACTCTTTTTACACAAAAACTCAAACAAATAACGACGATGAACACAAAACCTGATGAACCAACCCAACTAATACATCACAGCATTAATTTAAAATCCATTACAGTATAGCGAAGCTCAGATTAATCATGCAAACTCAAATCAAGCACACAAAGTTCAGAGAAATCTGGATACTAAAATTAACAATGATAATCCTAAATCGATGCTAGTCATTATACTAACACGACTCCATCTTAAAGACACTTTCAGAACAGTAAAAGAAAAATAGATAAACAAGAGATGAGAAAGGAGGGGACAGTGATGAAAAACAACAAAAGAAGCGGAGAAGAACGAGGAAAGAGTGGAAACAGAAACGAAAATAGGGAAAAGAAACGAAACAAAGACAAATTCCTAAAAGAGAAAACAAACGAATGGCTTGAACGAGCTCCGGCATTCTTTGATTTAAACCAAAATTGGTATTAATCGAATGTTCTTGTTGAGAACAAACGATTAATACAAATTTCAGGCCAAAATCAATTTTGGACAGTGGGAGGCTTTACTTCTTCTTTTCTCTTAGATCTGAAACTGGCTTCGCTTGGTGATGATTTGAAGAGATGTGGTGGTGAATTAGGGTTAAACAAAGGGTAACGGTTGCCTGGAAGAAAGTTGGGGTTGAATAGGGGTGGCGCCGCCACCGGAGAAACTGTGGCGGCGCTAGGGTTTCATAATTTCAAACCCAGATTCGACGAGTTCTAGGTATATTTGAGGAAAAACAATGGTGGATTCGAGAGGAGGAGGTCAAGGGGAGCTTGTGGTGTTAATTTGGTGGCCTTTGGGTGATCGCCGCCGGCAGAGGCGATTTCCGGCCGGCGGTGCACGGTGGGAGGCGGTGGCGTTACAGGTCTCTGATAACAGGTGAGAGACGGAGGTGGGGGTAGGGGGGTTCTGAGAGGGCGGGGGTCCATTTGGACATTTATATACTAAACAAGCCCAGCTTCCCAGCCGTCCGATCAAGGAACTTCGACGGCTGGGATTTGTTATAGGCAGAACGACGTCGTTTCAATAAGGGGGAGACCGGATCGGGTGCTTTACTGGACTGGGCCGGATAAGGGGTGATCTGAACGGGTTTGGGGTCTGGGCCTTGGTGATTTTAATTGTTTTTGGCCCAACATTGTGTCTCTTAACAAAAAGACAAATTCTTTTCATTTTCTTTTCAATTTCTTTTTTATTCAACAATCAAAAATTAAAACCTAAGTCAAATCTTAAACCCAAATTATCCTACCCAAATAATTAAACTCTAATTAATAATTAACACAATTAGTTAAAAAACCAAATTAAAGGAAAACTAACAAAATTCAAAGCTAAAAATTAAACAATGCAAAATAAATGATTTTTTGTGATTTTTCTATTTTTGTAAAACACTAATTACTAATTAATCTATAATATGTAAAATTAAGTCCTAAATGCAAATGCAATATATATTTTGTATTTTTCATTAATTAAAATGCACAAACAAATGCAAACAATTAACAGAAAATGTCACGAAAATCCACAAAATTGCAAACACTGAAAGAAACTATTTTGTTTTGAATTTATATGAATAATTCATATAGGGCAAAAATCACGTGCTCACACATGCCACAATAACAATTCGCATGGCAGAAACCTCATGTTATAACAACAATACGCACTGCAAAAAACCTCGTGCCACAACCAAACAATCACCCCAACAAAAATCACAAAAACCAAAACATAAAATGAAACAATGATATTTCAAACAAGGAATCCCACAGTTATATAATGAATACGGAATCAAGAAAGCAGGTAATTCAACTAAGAATGTTGTACAAGTTGAAAATAAGAGATAAGACACGCATGCATATGAGATTAGGCTAAACATGATGACTACACATACTAGAGTAACTCAATTAAGGAAATAAAAGGAAACTACCTAACAAAAATTGGATTTTTAACATTTAGTCCGAGTACACACTCATCACCTAGCGTACACGGCCTTCACATATTGCAAATTTCCATAGCAATACTAACTCTTAAGGGAAACTTCCCCCACACAAGGTTAGACAAGCCACTTACCTCAAACCACGCTCAATCAGTCAATAAGAAGGCCTTTTTCTCTATTTTCTGACGCCGAACGGCTCAAATTTAGCAAAAGATAATTACATACTATAAATAGAACTATAGGAAACTAATCTAAATAATGAAATTATAATTTTAAGAAAGAATTGAAAAATCGCCTAAAAAGGTCAACTCGTCTCGCGTCTTAGAACCGAACACCCATTCAATATCGAGTCCAACCATACAAGAATTATCCAAATCCGACCTCATTTAGCCTTTCAAAACCCAAAAATTTTCTCAAAGAACTTTACACCTTTTCCCCCCAATTTCTCAACCCAAATCCTTAGTTAAATGAAGAAATTAATCATAGATAGTGCAAATTAATCAAAGATGAGTCAAGAATCCTTACCCAAATGTTTTATCTGAAAATTCCCCGAAATCTCGCATCAATCCGAGTTCTCAAAGTCCCAAAATAAAAGTGAGAGAAAACCCTCGATTTGGAAATTTTATGTTCTGATGCCCAGTAATTACACTACACGGTCGCGGAATAACCCTCGCAATCACGAAGAAAAAAGCAAAGCTGCCCCCAAAATGGCTTTCGCGAATGCGGCTGACTACACGCGAAGGCGGATAAATGAGTACCCATATCTACGCGATCGCGAACTCCTCCATGTGATCACAATGCACAATCGCGCGTGAACCTGTTGCACCCAATACCTCTATACAAATGTGACCTACACAACGCGTTCTCCACTCACTGCGAACCAGACTTTCCTGTTCGCAGAAAAACGTAAAAAACCCTTCGCGATCGTGGACAAACTCACGCGATCATGTTGAAGGAAACCAGACCTCAGAAAAACCAGCAATATCAGCTATTCCCGAATTATCCGAATTGCGCCAAACATGGTCAGAATCACACCCGAGGCCCTCGGGAACTCAACCAAACATACCAACAAGTCCTAAAACATCATACGAACTTAGTCGAGCCGTCAAATCGCATCAAACCATGCTAAAACCATGAATCACACCCCAATTGAAGATTAATGAACTTATAAACTTCTAACTTCAAATTCCGATGCCGAAATCTATAAAATCACGTCCGATTGACTTCACATCTTGCACACAAGTTAGATTTGACAATATGGACCTACTCTAACTTCAGGAACAAAAATCCGACCCCAATATCTAAATGTCCACTCTCAGTCAAACTTTTCAGAAATCTTTCAACTTTCAACCTTTCGCCAATTAATGCCAAAATGACCTACGGACCTCCAAATCAACGTCTGGACGCGCTTCTTAGACCAAAATCACCATACGGGGATATTGGAATCTCCGAAACTCCAGTCTTTATAAAAGTCAAACTACAGTAAACTCTTACAACATAAACTTCAAACTTAATGACTATGTGTCCCATTTCACTCTGACACTCTCCTGAACCAAACACCAATCACCCTGACAAGACAAATAACCACAAAATGAAATAGAGGGAGCAATAAATAGGGGATCCGTGTTCATACTCTCAAAACGACCAGCCGAGTCGTTACACATGGTCATCTTTTAGCCGTGTGAACTTTTATCCGCATCTCTATTATTGTGTTCTGCTGCTTCTTAGTTATATTATTTCATACCCATATGCATAAGTTGAGGAGTCGAGTATTGTAGAAAGTTGAGGATTTTGGAATTCAGGGTACTATGAGCAGATATTGATTATTGGTTAATGATTGTTGATTGTAAAATAATTAACACTTGGATATGGATCCGTCTCTTCGGAATCAGGTGACTACCCATGTTACTTTGGATTCTATGAGCATAGGCACTTGAATTTGATGCTTGGTTTGGACACATGGCTCGTGTCAGACACATGGATTTATAATGCAAGGTATTTGGGAAGGAATCCTAAGCATGCATATTTATGTATTTTAAACTCATGCAATAGCTTTTTATAAATGTTGATTGACATGCATGATATATATTTGCAAGTATTGAGGTATTTCATATTTGATTCGATCTCTTTTATGTGCAAAGCATGCCTAAATTCCATATGTAGTATGTGTCTAGATTTTGTATCATTTTATGATACCATACTTTAGTTCCTATTTTATTTATGCTTTCACCTGATTATTAGAATGATAGTAAATGTTGAGGTCGATCCCTCACCATTATTTCTTCGAGACTAGACTTGGTACGTACTAAGTACCGTGATTTTCTACGCATACCATACTTCTGTATTTAGTTGTGCAGGTCCTAAGGTAGGTACTAGTGGTACCCATCACGTTGAGCAGAGTATTTGTTGGAGACTTCATGGTAAGTTGCCTTACTTGATTCGATCCGCAACACATGAATTTTCCCTTCCCTAGTTACCTATCTCTGTATATTTATTTCTTTTCAGGCATTTGTCGTTGCTCAGTTGAAATGGTTCGCTATTGTTAGATGCTTGTGATATTGTGACACTAAATTTTGTGTATTTTTTAGACAGTTGTTATCATGTTTAGACCATGTCTTAGACTAATATATGTATGATATAGATTGAGGCTTATCCGTATTATTATATATATCATGACTTTGTTAAACATTTAATAACCTACTTTCATAATTGTTGCTAAGTGTTGTCTTTCCTAGCAAGCGGGTTAGGCACCATCACGGTCTTTGGTGAGATTTTGGGTCGTGATAAATTAAAATTTTTGGAAAACTGTGTTGTTAAATATACTAGACTTATGTGTCCATAAAAGATTCTCATTAAGGGTTGAACTAGAAATTTAAGTAAAATTATTTCCAGATTTAAAAAGTGGGAATGCTTTTTGAAAATGACCAGAAAGAAAATATGTTCACATATTTCTTCTTTATTGATTTTGAGTTAATTTTTGGCTTAAAAGTATTTTTGGTGTTTGTCAAACATCAAAATAAGCCAAATAATATTTTTAAATTAATTTGACTAGCTTTTATGTCAAACTAGATAATCATTTTGTACTGTTTTATGAATTTGTTTTTTATTTACTGAAAAAGGGTTGCCCTTTTTTTTCTTTGCATTTCTATAAAGGCAACATGAAATTTAGAGGTATATATATATATATATATATATATATATATTGTAATTGGTAGGTTAATATATGTTAAATTTTATTTTGTTGACTTGCTATAACAAATTTGTCAGTAGAAAAAAAAATAACAATTTAATAAACAAAGGATAAATATTTTTGGAAGAAGTAAAAGGTAAAGCCCGATTAAATGAAAGAGAGAATAATTTTCTACATTGTACTTGGGCCAGTGCTTTGCAGGAGCGCATCTTCCATTAATCTATATATATATCTACATCTATATCTATCTATCTATCTATCTATATTATTATAAAAGCATGAATAATTTATGCTAAATGTTGAACTGTCACTCCCCAAACCTGGGTCGGCTGGCACACGGTGCCGTACTGGCCCGAGCGAACCACTCTGTAACTCATTTTTTTTATTCTAACTATCATGGGCCAACATGGCCACAACTTGTAATGTACAACTATAAGTGGGCAAACGTTGTATTTATGAACCATCGTTCTTAAAATGTGAATACATATGGGCCGTCAAGCTCTCTGACATACTGTAAAAAATGAACCTTTGCCTACAAATCCTCCAAGATTATTTGACATCAAATGGGACAGGGTACCATCCAACCCATAAGTCTGTAGCTAAACTCTAACACGATGACTCATAGACTCGGGTTGCACTCCAAACGAGGTAGAGTCTTACTAATCGTTCGCTGAATGCTAACCTACCATGAGGGCTCGTTAAACTGATTATCTATACCTGCAAGCATGAATGCAGCGTCCCCAACAAAAGGACACTAGTACAAATAATGTACCGAGTATGTAAGGCGAAATTGAAACATAACAATAAGTCAACATTAATTATAACATATAAGAATCAACCCGAATCTCTAAAGTGCCACCGTATATGCATACTTATTATATATATATATATATATATATATATATATATATATATATACACACACAATGCTTCTCTTTGAGACTATTACCAATATCTTATGGTGCATGACTGCCCAACTGATCAGTAGTAACTGCCCGACCGGCCGTCGCACGGTGGTAAATGCATGACTGCCCAACCGGCCGTCGGGAGTGCCCCTACTGATCTTTTCTCTATTTGTTGTACACTTTTGTTATTGTTTCCTTAACATGTAGAATCCTTATTTTTCCTTTCGTGTTGTATTAGCTTCCTTGTTTCCGTGTTGTTACTTTCTGTAAATCTTTATTGTTTCACTTCCCTATCATTTTTATTATATTATTATATCTTCTGTCTGGTTCTTATCATCTCCAGTAGGGCCTTCACCTGGCCTCGTCACTACACTACCGAGGATAGGCTTGGCACTTTGATGTTCTAAACGTTAATACCACACAAGAGGGGGAGGGGGGTGATTTGTGTGGTACCCAATTTTCGCTCTAGAAGAACCTGGTTCTTCTAGGTGTTCTAACTACTACTGTGTGCGGAATAATAAGTACTTAAAATAACGAACACAGAGACTTTTACGTGGAAAACATCTGGCTCAAATGGTGAAAAAACCACGACCTACTACTCAGTAGGATTTTCCAAAACTTCCACTAATATAACTGAGCCAAAACAACATTTACAAAAACTCTTTGTAAACCTAAGGATTAACTCTAATCCCGTTGTAGCACACAGCCTCAACTGTTGCAACAACTTCAAATTAGCATATAACTTGAACACTCTAAGTACCTAATACAATTGCTTCTATGAAAGCTGAAAGGTACAACTTTAAACCACCTACTACAACTGAACTAGAATAAAAGAAAGACACAATGGAATTGGTTCTTCTATCTCATTCAAGTAGCTTCAGGAGTGCACACTCAAATCTCACATAAATTGCTTGCAAATCGCCTTGCTCTTTTGCTCTCAATTTATTTTAACTTCTGCGTTTGTACAAGACCTGTAAAAGAGAACAATCAATGTCCTTTAATAGGTTAGTAATCAGAGTTTGATTGGGATTCAATTGTTGATCTTCTATCGTAGTTGAGTCCTTGAAGATCTCAAACTCCAACACTATCTTTATCCAGATTGTGTTCCCTTCAAATAAGGAGACTTTCTCCCCTTATCCAATATGCAACCTTTTCGATCAGATCAGGAGATATTGCTGCTTGATCAGTAGGACTTATCTCCTTCACGTGCATCTCACATGTGTAGGTTGATCATGCATGTGCTTCACAAGATGGACCTGGTCCATAACTGAGTTCATTGGTCATTCTTCAAAACTTCACCTGTTCTTGGGCCAACAAATTCCCCCTTTTTGATGATGACAAACTCTATGCTTTTTACTGATCAAGGGACCTGTACGAACTCAGCTTAACCATCAACACTAACCTTAGACAATTCACTTATCATCAAGGACCAGGTTAATTAGGTTATAAATATCACTTATTTCAGAGTAATGCGTAAAGCACAATATCTCTTCCCCCTTTTGGCATCATCGAAAAGTTACATACACAATGTGAATCCCAGATTTTAATAAGTACTCATGGCCATTGGGACAACTGTAAGTGCAATCATGGTTCAATCATCAGTAATCAAACGAACATATTTAAACTATCAAGGTCAGAATAATCATTAAACAAGAGAAAACAACAAGTGTCATTGATAGAGATATGTTGCCATTAACAATCCACAAAAAGAAAGAAAAACATTCAAACCATGAGCAAAAATAGAAAAATCCCTAATCTGGGTCACTAGGGGTACTAGACAAATTCAGGAGAGAAAGGCTAGGAGTCCTAAGGCTTGGAGGAACTGGAGGGTTGAGTTTGGAGAAGATTCAGCATGTTCTGAAGAATTCCATCATTCTTCTCATTTTCTTTGGCAAGCTCAATTCTGAGACCATCCCTCTCAGTTTCCACTTCAACTACACAATCCTTGAGCCTAGAAATTTCAGCATCCTTAGCTGCACATTCCTGAACCAAAGTCCTATCTTTACTGTTGATGGGTGTCTACAGAGATGAACCAGGTTCAACTGGGATAGCACTGACTGGATAGTCACAAGCAAGAAGAGTTTTGATGCCAAAGTGTTCCTTGCTCGAGGCCATTTCCCATTTCTTTAGAGGCATATTTAGCCTGTCCAGAACTGTGGTTAGTATGAAGCCATATGGAGTAGCATGAGCCTTGGAATCATTTATGACCCTGTCTAGCAATTTGACTATGAGGGCAGACCAGTTGATTTGCTTTCCTCTCTCCAGGCATTCCATAAGAACCAAATCCATGTAGTTAGCAGTGTGCCTTCTCTCCTGTCTTGGCAATAAGCACTTGTTGACAAACTCAAACACAACCTCGTGCTCAGGCCTCATCTTACTTTTCTACACAGCCCTAGCTTCATTCACTTCCTCTGTATCATAGAACCTCTTGGTGATTTCAAGGGCAGTAGGGAGGGAGTCTAGGCATGGCCACCTCTGCCTAGTATAGTCATCAAACCCTTCAGAGGGTATGTCCAGAATTTCTCCCAGTTTCACTGCATCAAACTACACTTGAACTCCCTTCACCAGGCTAC
Organism: Nicotiana attenuata; assembly: GCF_001879085.1. Taxonomy (NCBI): domain Eukaryota; kingdom Viridiplantae; phylum Streptophyta; class Magnoliopsida; order Solanales; family Solanaceae; genus Nicotiana; species Nicotiana attenuata. Next base: position 1,089,445 of record NW_017670298.1, read on the forward strand.
TAACAACTCCATCCTTAATAGCAACATTTGCCATTGTCACGCCCCAAAACCGAGGGGCGCGACCAGCACTCGACCGGCTAGCCCCAGTCAAGCGGACCTGGGTGCCTTTCCTATCCCACGTGCTACCCCGTGTCTTCATTACTCATTTATCAAATGAAATGGCTATTTATAATTTAAACACCTTTTTACGAAATATACATACCATACATGGTTACTTAGCGAGGTTTACAAGTTACACTATCCAAATACAAGATACATAAGTACATAACCCATGTTTTCCTGTCTACGGAGCCTCTAAGGATACAAAAGAGTTTTATAATACTTGCCGGTAACAAGGCTCCGGCTATACCTTACACAAATACCAAAAATAAGACTCCGGGAAGAAAAGCGGCCTGAGCCACGCAGGGCCCCGAGAGGAAAGGGGCTCACCAATTCAGCTGACGGGAAGTGAAGGAGCGCTACTGTCGGTGGACTGGAGTACCTGCAATAGAACCACCTACAACCATAAGACGAATGTAGCGCCCCCGGCAAAAGGGACATCAGTACATTTGAATTGTACTGGTATGTATGAACAAACTTTACCCCAAGTAGAATCAATCAATACACAGATAACAAACAGTAATAGAATCAACAATCAAATGCACATGAAAGGAACAACCAAAGCCAAACAAGTTTCACAATCTCTCCTTTTCCCCTTTCAACATTATTTCATCACATCAATGATTTCACAACTTTCTCATATTTTCATTTCAATAGTGATTATGATCACTTTTCCACCCTTATTACCTCGGCCACCCTTGTCACCACAACCAGACCTTATTACTTCGTGTTGCGGCGCGCAACCCGATCCCACCGAACAATCACATTTCACACAACAACAACAACAAATCATATTTCACACGACAACCACAACAAATCACAAAGAATTTTCATAACTATCAATACCATTTCCATCATATACAACAGCCCGCATAGAATTTAAGTCACAACGATAATTGCCCGCGACAAGTCACATACGACATTACCACAGTTGTTTTAATTGCATCAATCACGATTTCTTTCCATCATTTGTTACACAGCTTTTACCACATAAACACATTCACACACCCACACTTGCTTTGTTGCCATTTACTTACACCATTATAACGGGAGACTTAACCAACAACGTTCATGGCATATCAATCACATGAATTCACAAATAGTCCACATAGAGATCACATACCAAATACTCGTACACCAAACAAGGTGACTTTACAAAGGTCAAAGTGTGCCATACATACCTCGAATCGAATTTCCCTTGTTACTTCTACTTCGGCTCACCAACAGCCTAGTACCGACAATCTAGTTCACAAGTTAACTCGTATATCTTAGAATTGAAGTTCACAATTACTACCAGAACTTTATTTAGGTTATCAACCGCCCCTTTTGCAAATTTATACTCCTACCCAATTCTATTTACTAGATTTTAGGTATTAAAGAACATGCATGTATGTTTTCAACTTTTATTTTCTAGAATCAATGCATGATAATCCCCTTTTGTTTAAATCTGAAAACCAATGAAAAAAGGCTGGGTATTTTACCTGCAAGAACGGAGATGAAGACAATTGCTTGAAATTTCCCGGCCCGGGTGACTTTGAAGAATCAAATTGATGAAGGTAGGACTTTCTCTCTCAAGAACTCTCTCTTCCCTCTCTCTAGTTTGTTCAGAAAATATGTTAAAATGAGGGGTTGGGTGTTTTATTGAAGAAGGGGTCGGGTTTAAAATTTAGAAAAATAGGAGCCCCGAGTCAGGTATGCGATCGCAAAGAAGAAATGCGGCCCGCAGAATGGACTGCAAAAGTGCTCCAAGAATCTGATCCTACTGTCTGGGTTTGCGGCAGAAATGCGGTCCGCATACCCGTTCTACGGTCGCATAATGCACCGCATAAATTCCCTTTACAAAATTCCATGATGATTATGCGACGACTATGCGGTCCGCATATCAATTATGCGATGGCATAATGGACCGCATTTTGACCTCAAATTTGACTAACACACTGACTCACTTTGCGATAGAAATACGGTCCGCATACTTGATTTGCGACCACATTCTGGACCGCATAATAGCACTTTTCTGGAAAAATTTGATTCTTGATTTTTAAATGCTTAGATCAGTACTCGGAACTGGGCACTACGAGCTACTAGGTTTTGAGTACAAATTTTCACGGGGCCTTACATCCTCCCCCACTTAAAATCATTCATCCTCGAATGAGGATTTTGGAAATCAGTTGGTTTTGAAAACATTATATGCAAACTCCCAATTTTTCACCAACTTCTATATTTTTAGAAAAATTTTGCCAGAGTTTCCTTTGTAATTAGACTTATCTACCTGTCAGAGAGCCCCCAAAACATATTTCCAAGCATCATTACACAATTCCTGTTATCCCTATAACTGGTATACAATTCATTACTTGAACACTTACACATATTCAATCACTTGTTACATTTTGCACATAAATTAGTCACATCAATGAGTCCCATACAATTTAACCACTTCAACATACTATATGCATTTCAATTTATCATTACCAATCTACACTACCATTAACCATCCACTTATTACAAAACTTTCATTTACCAAAAGGGGTTGCACATGACTCAAATAATCACAACTCATACAATTCTTGCACAACCTGAGGAGTTACAATAGTAAAAGCATTTAGAAAGAAAAAGAATGGGGTAGTCTTTAGCACCAAGTTGGAACATAATATAAGTT
>NW_017670298.1:1092299-1142933 GCF_001879085.1 Nicotiana attenuata
TGTTATTGTAAGCAAATTCTATAAGTGGCAAGTGATCATCCCAATTACCTTTGAAATCCAAGACACAAGCTCGCAACATATCATCAAGCATTTGAATAGTCCGCTCCGCTTGACCATCAGTCACCTAGGTACCCAAACCTTGCTGAAATTTCTTCCAAAAATTAGCTGTGAACTAGGCCCCTCGATCTGAGATAATAGAAAGCGGAGTGCCATGAAACCATACTATTTCCTTGATATACAACTGAGCATACTGTTTTGCAGTATCGGTGGACTTGACTAGCAAGAAGTGAGCTGATTTCCTGAGTCGATCCACTATTACCCAAATTGAGTCAAACTTGCACTGAGTGCGAGGTAACCCTACCACGAAGTCCATGTTGATTCATCTCCCATTTCCACATTGGTATTTCCATAAGCTGAGTTAATCTACCGGGCCACTGGTGCTCAGCTTTTACTTGCTGACAATTCGGACATTTAGATACAAAGTCCGCCACACCCCTCTTCATACCGTTCCACCAATAAATTTCCTTGAGATCATGATACATTTTCGTCGAACCTGGGTGCACAGAATACCTGGAATTATGAGCCTCCGCCATTACCCTCTCCCGAAGATTACCCATATCTGGAACACATAGCCTACCTTGTCATCGCAATATACCACCATCGCCGCCGAGTGAAAATACCGAAGTCTTGTTATTCAAAACTGCATCCTTCATCTATGCCAATGCTGGATCAATGAACTGCTTTTCCTTGACTTCCGTTACAAGTGACGATTCTGCTCCATTATGCACCATAACTTTCCCCTCGTCTGAGGTTGAAATATAAACCCCCAGACTAGCCAATTGATAAACTTCCCAAGCCAAGGGCCTCTGATCCGTTCCCAAATGAGCCAAACTACCCATAGACTTTTGACTGGGAGCGTCGGCCACCACATTCGCCTTCCCTAGATGGTACAAAATGTTCATGTCATAATTCTTGAGCAATTCTAACCACCGTTGCTGCCTTAAATTCAACTTCTTTTGCTTGAACAAATATTGGAGACTCTTGTGGTCTGAGAACACATCCACATGGACCCTATAAAGATAATGCCGCTATATTTTCAAAGCAAGCACAACTGCCGCAAGCTTCAAATCATGCATCGGATAATTCTTCTCGTGATTCTTGAGTTGCCTTGAAGCATACGCTATAACCTTCCCATGTTGCATCAACACACACCCCAAACCGACCCTGGAGGCATCGCAATAAACCACAAATCCTTTCGTGCCTTCTGGCAAGGTCAATATCGGCGCCGAGGTCAACCTCTACTTCAATTCCTGAAAACTTTTCTCACAAGCGTCGGACCATTGGAACTTAATTTTGTTCTGCATCTACTTAGTCAATGGGGAGGCGAGGGTAGAGAATCCCTCCACAAACCTCCGATAATACCCTGCTAAAGCCAAGAAGCTACGGATCTCCGTCGGGGTCGTGGGTCTAGGCCAATCTTTCACTGCTGCAATCTTATGGGGATCTACCTGAATCCCTTCACTAGAAACAACATGACCCAGAAAGGTAACGGACTCCAACCAAAATTCACATTTTGAAAATTTAGCATACAACTGGTGCTGATGAAGAGTTTGCAGAACTGCCCTGAGGTGATCGGCATGATCCTCCCGACTCCGTGAATAAACAAGGATGTCATCAATGAAAACAATCACGAAGGAGTTTAGAAATGCCTTGAAGACCCGATTCATAAGATCCATGAAAGCTGTCGGGGCGTTGGTTAGCCCAAACGACACGACCAAGAATTCAAAGTGACCATAGCGAGTTCTGAAAGCGGTCTTAGGAATATCCTGCTCTCTAATCTTCAATTGGTGGTACCCGGACCGGAAATCAATTTTGGAGAAGAACCTTGCACCTTACAATTGGTCGAACAAATCATCTATCCGAGGCAAAGGATATTTATTCTTGATAGTGACTTTGTTGAGCTGCCGATAATCAATACACATCCGGAGCGACCCATCCTTCTTTCTGACAAAAAGAACCGGAGCACCCCACAGCGACACACACTCGGCCGTATGAACCCCTTTTCTAACAAATCCTTCAGCTGCTCCTTTAACTCCCTTAACTCCGTTGGAGCCATTCTGTATGGTGGAATAGATATTGGTTGCGTATTTGGCAATACATCAATCCCGAAATCAATCTCCCTATCTGGCGGAATCCCTGGAAGCTCGTCCGGAAACACTTCAAGAAACTCATTCACGACTGGCACGAACTCGAGGGTAGACACTTCTGAAGTGGTGTCCGCCACCCGGACCAAATGATAGATACATCCCTTCTTAATCATCTTTGAAGCCTTAAGGTAGGAAATAAACCTATCCTTCGGCACCACACCATTCCCCTTCCACTCAATAATCGGCTTATTAGCGAACTCGAGTCTCATGACTCTCGTTAGGGAACTCGAGTCTCATGCTCAGTCCATTCCCACAATCATATCAAAATCCACCATTCCAAGCTCGATAAGATCGGCCGTGGTAACACGACCACATACCGTGACAACGCAATTCCTATAAACTCGCGCGACTGTGATGGAATCACCAACCGGAGTCGATACGGAGAACGGCTCATGAAGCTGTTCGGATTCCATCCCAAAGCTTGAAGCAATGAAGGGGGTGACATACGAGAAAGAGGACCCCGAATTAATAAGAGCATAACAATCAGTGGCCTGAACAGACAAGATACCTGTAACCACATCTGGAGAAGCCTCTGCACTCTAGCGACCACTCAAAGCATAAAACCTGCTGGGTCCACCTCTACCACGAGCTCCACCCCTAACTGCACCACGCCTTGCTGAGGATGGAGGACGCATGGATGATGTGGCGGCTGAAGAACCGGATGACTGAGCAAATCCCCTACCCATACCCTAACTGGGCGCACGACAGTCCTGCTGGATATGACCTCTCACCCCGAATCTAAAACACACTGGGATATCCAAATAACAAGTCTCGGAATGGAACCTCCACTTGGGGCATGGAGACCTCCCCTGCTGTTGTGATCTCCCTCCTGGACGACCGGACTGATGGGGTCTCCTACTGTCTGAACCTGGTCTCAAATGACTGCTCTGCTGATAATTATGCACAGATAGCGGTGCGCTCACTGAAGACTGAGCATATGACTGGGATGGCCCTGATGGCCCTCTCTCCTGAACTGGTCTCCCTGAGTGACCCATTGATCGGGCCCTACTGCTACTCTCCCTTTCCGCCCGTCTTCAACTTTCTAGCATCTATGGCCTCAGCGAATCCCACAATCTTTCCATAATTCATATCTGAGTGTAAAGCTGCTGTAGCAGCCTCATTCGCCACCAAAGGACTAAGGCCTTGAACGAATCGCCGAACTCGAGCATCCATGGTCGACACTAACTGAGGAGCATACTTGGACAATATCATAAACTCCATGTGGTACTCCCAAACACTCATACTGCCCTGCTTGAGGATCTCAATCTCAGTGGCACGAGCTGCCATTGTCTCGGCAGGCAAGAAATGGTCCATAAATGCATCTACAAACTCATCCAATCTAGCCGTAGGTCTTCCCTCCCCACGGGAATCCTCCCACATCTCAAACCACAAATATGCTGCTCCCCTCAACCTGTATGAAGCCAACTCAACTCCCTCCGTCTCCAAAGCCTTCATTACTCGAAGGGTCTTATACATCTCATCGAAGAAATCCTGTGGATCAGCCTCTGGGTCTGTACCTGAGAACTCTGGAGGGGCTAACCGCAGAAATTGGTTGACTCTAGAGCTGGGGGAATCTCCCTGTCCGCTGGAGGATGTAGGGTCATCATGAGATCTCTGGGCCTGAGCGGCCACTAACTGGGTCAACATACGGATGGCTCCTCTAAGGTCCCCATCAGGAACCCCGGGACCGGAAGCTGGAACTGCATCAAAATAGGGATTATCGGCGGGAGGGATGGTAGCACCCTCTGCCGCAGCAGGAACGGGAACACTTTGGTCTGGGATAGATGGGCCAGGTAGATTCAAGACCGGGGAGTCACTCTCACCCACGGCATCATGTACATGATTCATAGCCACACTTGGGCTGGCATGGGCCCCAAGGCCGAGTCTAGCTCTCTTTGTAGGTGCCATTACTGAAAAGTTCGGAACAGAGCACGAGTTAGACTTGGATACTTTCACATTTCACTTCACCGCACGATATAGAATAACAAAGAAGAGGGTAATTTCCTAAATGTCCATGTAGCCCTCTACTTATAGATGTGGTCGACAACACACCGATAAGAAGGGCTCTACCAGACACAGCTTCGAGACATCCTAGGACTCTTTTATAACCTTAGGCTCTGATACCAAGTTTATCACGCCCCAAAACCGAGGGGCGCGATCGGCACTCGACCGGGTAGCACCAGTCAAGCGGACCTGGGTGACTTTCCTATCCCACACGCTCCCCCGTGTCTTCATTACTCATTTATCAAAGGAAATGGCTATTTTTAATATAAGCACCTTTTTACGAAATATACATAACATACATTGTTACTTAGCGAGGTTTACAAGTTACACTGTCCAAATACAAGATACATAAGTACATAACCCACGTTTCCTGTCTACGGAGCTTATAAGGATACAAAAGAGTTTTATAATACTTGCCGGTAACAAGGCTCTGGCTATACCTTACACAAATACCAAAAATAAGACTCCGGGAAGAAAAGCGGCTTGAGCCACGCAGGGCCCCGGGAGGAAAGGGGCTCACCAATTCAGCTGACGGGAAGTGAAGGAGTGGTACTCTCGGTGGACTGGAGTACCTGCTATAGAACCACCTACAATCATAATACGAATGTAGCGTCCCCGGCAAAAGGGACGTCAGTACATTTGAATTGTACTGTTATGTATGAACAAACTGTACCCTAAGTAGAATCAATCAATACACAGATAACAAACAGTAATAGAATCAACAATCAAATGCACATGAAAGGAACAACCAAAGCCAAAAAAGTTTCACAATCTCTCCTTTTCCCCTTTCAACATTATTTCTTCACATCAATGATTTCACAACTTTCTCATATTTCATTTCAATAGTGATTATGATCACTTTTCCACCCTTATTACCTCGGCCACCCTTATCACCACAACCCACACCTTACTACTTCGTGTTGCGGCGCGCAACCCGATCCCACCGAACAATCACATTTCACACAACAACAACAACAAATCACATTTCACACGACAACCACAAAAAATCACAAAGAATTTTTATAACCATCAATACCATTTCCATCATATACAACAGCCCGCATACAATTTAAGTCACAATGATAACTGCCCACGACAAGTCACATACGATATTACCACGGTTGTTTCAATTGCATCAATCACAATTTCTTTCCAATATTTGTTACACAACTTTTACCACATAAACACATTCACACACACACACTTGGTTTATTGCCATTAACTTACACCATTATATCGGGACACTTAACCAACAACGTTCATGGCATATCAATCATAAGAATTCACAAATAGTCCACATAGATATCATATACCAAATACTCGTACTCCAAACAAGGTCACTTTACAAAGGTCAAAGTTAGAAATACGTACCTGGAATCGATTTTCCCTTTTTACTTCTACTTCGGCTCACAAACAGCCTAGTACCGACAATCTAGTTCACAAGTTAACACGTATATCTTAGAACTGAAGTTCACAATTACTACTCGAACTTTATTTAGGTTATCAACCGCCCCTTTTGCAAATTTATACTCCTACCCAATTCTTTTTACTAGATTTTAGGTATTAAAGAACATGCATGTATATTTTCAACTTTTATTTTCAAGAATCAATGCATGAGAATCCCCTTTTGTTTAAATCTGAAAACCAATGAAAAAAGTTTGGGTATTTTACCTACAAGAACGGAGATGAAGACAATTGCTTGAAATTTCCCGGCCCGAGTGACTTTAAAGAATCAAATTGATGAAGGTAGGACTTTCTCTCTCAAGAACTCTCTCTTCCCTCTCTCTAGTTTGTTCAGAAAATATGTTAAATTGAGGGGTTGGGGTGTTTCATTGCAGAAGGGGTCTGTTTTAAAATTTAGAAAAATAGGAGCCCGAGTCCGGTATGCGGTTGCATTTGCGATCGCAAAAAAGAAATGCGGCCCACATAATGGACCGCAAAAGTGCTCCAAGAATCAGATCCTACTGTCTGGTTTTGCGGCAGAAATGCGGTCCGCATACCCGTTTTGCGATCGCATAATGCACCGCATAACTGCCCTTTACGAAATTCCAAGATGATTATGCGACGACTATGCGGCCCGCATATCAGTTATGCGATCGCATAATGGACCGTATTTTGATCTTAAATTTGTCTAACACACTGACTCACTTTGCGATAGAAATTCGGTCCGCATACTTGATTCGTGACCGCATTCTGGACCGCATAATAGCACTTTTCTAGAAAACATTGGTTCTTGATTTTTAAATGCTTAGATCAGTACAAAGGGTCCGAACCGCGGCTTACAAGCTAGCCGCGAAGAATTTTACACATTCCTAACACATACTCGGAACTGGGCACTACGAGCTACCAGGTTTTGAGTACAAAATTTTCACGGGGCCTTACAACCATAAATTCAATCAGCTCACTTCTGGCTAGCCTACATTCCATCCGAAGGACCATGTCCTTCCATCCATGAGCAGCTAAAGCATCACCCAATCTCATCATCTATGGTTCCACTAGATCCTTCAACAATCTACCTTTTAAAATCTTTCTCTTGCCAAAAATGGCAAGCTTGTCCTGTTCCTTCTCAAACTCATTTTCTTCTTCTTCTCCACTTCAGTCATCATCATCAAAAACTTTTATTTGTTTAGCTTTCACTGTAGATCTTGTCCTCTTGGCTAGTGTAGGCTCAGCAGCCACAGGCACAGAAGAAGACTTCTTGGAGGAAGTCTTGGGCTTTTTAGGCTTGGGGGTAGGAACCTCCACTGTTGTACCCCTTTTTTGATGGACCAGTTACATCTCCTCTTCCTCAACAGCCTCTGAGGATTCTGCAATCTTTCCCTTTCCCTTATCCATTTTCTTTTTCTTGCATTCTTCTAAGGCCTTTTGTAGATCAGCTTCACTCTGTTTTACCCTGGTTCTTGTAGCTCTACCCCTAGGCGCTGAAGAGGCAGTAGGTGTTGGGGATGAAGCTTTTCTTTTCTGGGAAGGCTTGGGAACAGTTGGGGCTTTTGTTGTGGGAGTTCTGCATTTCTTTGGGTCATAGCTTGCCCTGACCTATTTCAGTAGATCAGCCAAGGTTTCTTCAGTAGATGAAATAGGTTCATCTCTTTGCTTGCTCAGATGAACCAACCCCTCAGCAGCTTCCCCAGAACCACTTCCCCCTGACTTCATGCCACTCTCTTCTAATATCTCTTGTGCAACCCCACATATAGCAAGAACTGCTCCCTTCCCATTTCCCCTCTCTTCACCACATGCACCCTCTCTCTCTTTTTCTTTTTCAAAATTCTTTTTACCTCCACTGCTACGTATCTCAGGCACTTCAACATCCCTAATGGGACCAACCAGAACAAACCTAGTCTCTAAGTTTTAAATCACAGATGAACTTACCTCAGTAGGGGATTCTTGAGTCTTCTCAGAGTTAGAAGACCCATATCCTTCTCCCTCAGTCGCTGATTGATAGGATTCAGACTCAGAGCTGGAGTCAGAATTTGGAGCTTGGCTTTGCTTCATTTGGCTTGCTTTCAACCTTTCGTTTAAAGCCTTTCTCAAAGCCCCAGATGCTACAGTCTTACGAGCAAGCATTTTCTGCCTTCGTAGTCTAGGTTTTGGAGATACACTGGGGGAGTAGATGAGGATGAATTTGAGGGAGATGGTGGTGGAGGAGAGCCAGGGTTGTTTTGAGGTTAGACATGATTATCGATTTCTTGAAAGAGTTTGGGAATATTTGAGAAGAGGGCAATTAGAAGTGAAGAAGAGTTTTTGACGGTTTAGGAATTATGATGAAGACTGGAGAAATGGTGTGTATTTAAAGAGAATTAGACATTTAATAAGTAACGACATCTTTTTGTAGGGGTCAAATAGGAGTCTAATCAAACTGAAATTCCAGAATTTTAATGATCGACTTGGTTTCCCTAGATATTAGGCAAAATTACGGTTTAGAATTCTACATGGACTGAACTGGTTCAATGCTAACGGATAGAATTTTCTAGGAATTTGACAAGTATAGGACTTCTGCTCATGATTGAATTATTAATATTTCTAATTGTGCAGAGTATAGAAAACATACCTAAGCTTTCATATGAACCCATACTGATGAACCAAGTTCTTCATTTAGAACTCTCTTGAACATGCCTCAAATGCCATAATAGAGAAAATTTTATAAGAGATCAGTAAGTCATATAAACACATGTCACAGGAGTATACTAATTAAAGTATGAATCTGAGTAAGAATTAATCTAGATATTTACACAAGGTTAGAATTCCTAGCCAAAATATTTATTTTTAATTGTGCTTTCTGAGCTGGACCTATTAGGTGATCTTAATCATCCCTAATTCCAACCTGTTCCTCTCAATGTTTTCTCTACTCAGTGCTTTAGTGAAGATGTCAGCAATTTGCTTATCAATAACACAGAATTCTATGGAGATCAATCCTTTCTCATAGTTATCTCTTAAGAAGTGGTGCCTAACATCTATGTGCTTAGTCCTCTTATGATGAACAGGGTTCTTTGTCATACTTATAGCATAGTGTTATCACAGAATATAGGAATGCGACCAACTTCAGTGCCAAAATCTACCAGCTGCTGTTTGATCCATAGCAATTGAGCACATCAAGAAGCAGCAACAACATACTCAGCTTCAGCAGTAGATAAGGCCACTGAATTTTTCTTTTTAGTAGCCCATGATACAAGACATGAACCAAGGAAGTGTGCCATACCTGAGGTGCTCTTCTTATCCACTAGGAAACCTGCATAATCAGCATCAGCATATCCTACTAGATTGAAATTACTACCTTTGGGGTACCAAAGACACAAATCAGTGGTGCCATTCAAATATCTTAGTATCCTCTTGACAGCAGTCAAGTGAGACTCTTTTGGATTGGCCTGAAAACGAGCACAAAGCCCTACACTAAAAATAATGTCAGGTCTACTGGCAGTAAGATACAAGAGTGAACCAATCATACCCCTGTACAACTTTTGATCAACTGATGAACCAGGTTCATCAATGTCTAATTTAGTGGCAGTTGCAATGGGTGTGTCTATTTCTTTTGATTCTTCCATTTTAAACTTTTTGATAAGCTCTTTTGCATACTTCTGCTGATGGATCATGGTTCCATTAGGACATTGTTTGATCTGTAAGCCTAAGGAGAAGTTAAGCTCACCCATCATACTCATTTCAAACTCACTCCCCATTAGTTCTGCAAAGTCTTTACTTAGCTTATCAGTGGTGGCCCCAAAGATTATGTCATCAACATATATTTGTACCACAAGGAGATCCTTACCTTTTTCCCTTAAGAATAAGGTACTATCAATTTTACCTCTTTTGTAACCATGTTCAAGCAGAAATTTGGACAGTCGTTCATACCATGCTTTTGGGGCCTGCTTGAGTCCGTTGTCGATGCCCCCTTTTTCTCGTGAAATCGGGTTTATGTCATTTGGGAGGAAAACTTGTTTCCTTTTTGGGAATTGGGTTTGAATTGAAGAGTCACCACCTAATGATTAAGTGCATTAGGACACTAAGAAGAATTTTGATTTAGAAAACCAGAGATTGGGTAAGGGCTTGAAATTATCCCGAGGGGAAGGTGTTAGGCACCCCTCGAGATCCACTAGTGTGGTTCCCGGCCATACTATAATTGTGACTTTAAGTGCAAACAACAAATAGAAAATAGGAGTTACAAATATGAAGGGGGGAGGGGTTTTCACATAATTGTTGCAAGTAACTGTAGTTAAAAGCAGTCAAAGAAGCTGCAATTTGAGAAAAAAAGCAGTTAACGAGTAAAGGGGGGAGGGTCCTAGGTTTATAAATAATATGGATCACCCCACACAATACCCACTAACCGTTTATACACGAGGTGTTATCACGTGGTCATCATTTCCATATCTATCCTTTCCCACCCCGTTAAGGTATTAAACGCGGAATGGTCTCGTTTTACTTATTGCATGCTATTACCCGCCCCAATCCTATCACTCCCGGAGGTATATGTGACTACTAATCCTAAAGGGACGGGGTGTGAGGTTTTATAGTTTCAAAGGACAAAATTCTAAGGCGACAATCAAAACACATATATAGCAAATTTGGGGAGAAGCACATAACAGATAGAAAGGCTCAAACAGACCTCCTTAAAACAAAGAGAAGCATATAGTTTAGCATGTCTTACACCTACTGATTAGGGTCTGATTAAACTTAAGAGTTATGGTAGACTGATCTATTACATATTTCATATAAGAAGCCCGAATCAGGCCTGCCTGCTGGTTGTAGTTAATAAAATCTGATTCAATTTATAAGTTTACATTATGGCTTGCCTAAGTGTTAAACGAAAAACTATAGGCATGACATCTATTACAGAAAAAGAAGTATGCTAATTTACGAAAAAGAAGTTGTCAATTACAGGAATATAAATTATGCAGTCGTTATTGTTGCTACTGATTTTAGACTCATAAGCGAATGGACGATTCAGATTTAGTTGATGGTTCTTATAGGCATGTTTTTTAGGCGTTACTGATTGAAAACACTTTTTTTTAATCGAAACAAGAGTGGAGAAGTCCTATAGGCATGGTATCAAAAATGCTGTTAGTTATTTAAACCTATAAACAGGTTTGCCTAGTGGCAGATGTAGATGCAAAATTCAGGAAGTCCTATAGGCATATTATCTATATGATATGCAGCACTTCAGAAATGACCTATAGACATGGTCTCTATAGAAATTGTACGCCACGAGGTGGCTTGATATTGATATGAGTCCGAGAGCCCGTTTATGATGCCACGAGATGGCTTGTTATTGCGCGTCGGCCGTAAGGGGCCCCTCCCAGAGTCAGCACACCCCTAGTGAGCGCGGGTACCCAGTGTGATGTGAGATATAGCCCGAGGGGCTGGTATTGTTCTATGTGATTGCCCGAGGGGCTGGTACTGTTCTATGTGATTGCCCGAGGGGCTGGTATTTTTCTATGTGAATGCTCGAGGGGCTGGTACCGTTCTGAGATATTGCCCGAGGGGCGGAGTTGTTGACATTGTGCCGAGGGGCGAACCCTATATGTTTATCTTTCCTATCTGCCTGTCATTTACTTGCTTAACTGTCTATTTGTGCCCGAGGGGCAGATCTCTATGCTTATCTACACTAGTTGTTCTGCATTCATTTGTGTAACTGTTGAAAAAGGTATTTTCAAAAGGTTTAAACTGAGCTAAGATGTTTTAAAGGATTTTACAGCTTCACTACTTCTCTTAGTAGTTTTGAAACCGCTTCTATATAGCATGTTGGTGCTCTTTTCGTGATTTCTTATCACTAAGTCTTTATTTATGATTATTACTCACTGAGTTGGAGTACTCACTTTACTCCCTGCACTATGTGTGCAGATTCAGGTATTCTACACCCGGTAGCGGGTTTTGGCTGATCGGGGGCAGAGTTATCGGAGTTTAGCAAGGTAGCTACCAGCGTTCGCTGCACTGCTTTACTTCCTCTTTATTTCATTTATCCATATTCAGTATACTTTTGACTTTTCAGTTGTAGTCAGACCTTAGTAGATGCTCATGACTAGTGACACCTCGGTTTGTGATGTGTTTGGGTTGTATTTCCGCCTTGTTATGATATTGCATTGCTGCTTAGCATTATTAAAGCATGTTCTAGCCTATTGTATTGCTGTCTAGCTGTTTAACTTCGAATTGGGCATGTGTCGGCTGGCCTTGACCGGGTTCGGGTCGAGGGTCGTGACATGTAAATATTCCCTATGAACATGATATCTCTCCCCTTGCATGCATGGTTACCCTTCCCTTTTTCACTAACCACCCAGAAGTTTATTACAAAATTGTTACAGACCAAAATAAAATAAAGAAATTACATCATAAAAAATAAAATTACAACCAAAGAGAGCCTGATTCAGGTTTCCTGCCTGAAGCATGAAGTAAACCAACTCCAAAGACCAAGATCCAAAGCCTTTCTCATTTGGGGTGTGTCAGAGTTCCCTAAGAGCCTCATGGACTCAGGGCAGTGCTCACACCCGAATACATTGCAAGATTGAGTCATAGTGCAGTGTAGAAAGGCTAGTCCTCAAGTGTCCAAGTTCAGAGGGAACTCAATGTCCCAAGGCATGGCTCACATGAGGGGTAGAACATAGAAACTAGGAGTGAGTTTAAGTGCATAGAAGGAATTCTGAAAAGGGGAAAAGGGGAGTGACAAAGACAGGCTAGTGGGCATACCTAGCAATAGGAAATGCTGGCACACGCCACCAGCCCGTTAGAACATATTGTTTTGGGAGTTAGGATCCCCGAAGGGATCAGGTCAAAACATGAACAATAACTTGCATATTGTCATGTTCTGAACTACAACTCAAAGCACATAGAGGGAAGCAGAGGTGTAGGGATTCACAACAGAAATAGATGAAAGGAAATTAACATGCTAGTTGACATTTAACTCCATACAGACAATATAGTAAACATGGATGTAAAGGCTGTAAGTAAAACACATTGGGGTGATGCTGAAACCAAAACTAGAACATACCAGTCTCAAGTAATCAAGCAAAAGAAATCAGTAGTATTGTAAAGCCAAAGTGCAGAAAAGAAGCAGGAATACCCCATGTATGAGTTTTGTGAGATTGTAAGTCTGAAACCTAAAGTAAAAAAATGTTGAATTAATCGTGTCTGTTGTGTAGAAAGGGTCGTTCCTTTTATAGTGTAGAAAGCAAGCAGAAATAGGTAAGAAAATAGTTTGAAAATTAATTACATAAGTTTTCCCTTTAATTAAGGGATTCTGATCTCAAACGGGTGAAACTAATTAAGGAAAGAGATTAACCAAGCACTTTTCAAAGCAGTACAAGAGGGGTAAATACATAGAGGTTTATTTAAGGACAAGGTCTTGACAGTACACGGTTGTACAATTTAAGGAAAGGCAATAAATTAACGGCCAGTAAATCACAAGGTCTGAACTTGGTATGAATGAATCTAGTCAGAGAAGGGGGAGAAAGGTTTTACTTAAGGAAAATCAGTATCAATCAATCAGACCCTAAAAAAGAACATTCTGAATCCATCATAAGTTGGAAAACCTTTTTGGAGAAAGATTCATCACACATATAAAAGCATACAGACACGTTAAAACACGAAGAACTAGCGTGCTAATCGGTAGAAGAGTCTAGCGTAGAAGAAATTAAAAAAAAAGGTTCAGAATTGTATGCAAACAAATAAGTTCTAACTTAGTTCATAGACTCAGAAATTAGTCCAAAAGAGTAAAGGGTTCTCAAACAGAACGCTAGTTCAATCACATGATCAAACCTCGGCAGAACCCCCAAATTCTAGGGTTTCCACCTCGGGTCAAGTACAGAGATGGGGAAGTAGGTAGTCAAATAGGCTCAGAGATTTCTTTCAGAAACTCATGAGAAAGCACGCAAATACAGTTGAAAGTTCAAAGCAAACAGAGTGAAGAAACTAATTCGAAACACAATGAGAGTAGAAGAAACAGTAGAGAAAACATGCGTAAACGGGTCTCTTAAAACAAGGTAAAGTAGAAGTGAAATAGTAAACACTTAAGAACATGGTAGAAGGATATAGTAGGCGAAGCATATCAGGTCATAGCGGAAGGGAAATAGCAGAACGTAGTGGGAAAGCATGTGAAAAAATAGCATAGAAACACAGCACAAGAACGAACGGAATATCGAAAAACACAGTAGAAAAACATGCATGATTACAGGAAAAAACATAAGAACATAGTAGGAGGAAACATAAGAGCATAGTGGAGTCAAATACACACAAACAAAAGGAAACGAAAAATCGGAGAAACATTTTAAGCATTTCAGAAAACCCTAAATTGAAGAGAAGTGATATTAAAAATAATTTTTTGAAAGAAAAATTGGGTTAATCATTTAAAAACCCAAGTAGAGCATAGATACATGACATATCTAAGAAAAATCGGAGAGAACCTCGAGTAGTTAGGGTTTCAGAA
Organism: Nicotiana attenuata; assembly: GCF_001879085.1. Lineage (NCBI taxonomy): Eukaryota > Viridiplantae > Streptophyta > Magnoliopsida > Solanales > Solanaceae > Nicotiana > Nicotiana attenuata. The sequence goes on from NW_017670298.1 coordinate 1,106,415, forward strand.
GAACCCTAGAATGAGAAAGGATTGGAAAAGGTCCGATCTGAGTCGGATAAGGTCAGAGATAGGCTCATAAGACCAGGATACGCCGGAGCAAGGCCGGCGATGGCCGTGAAACTTCGAGCTGGCACAGATTTGGATGAAGACCTTCGAGTTCTGGCCTCGATTCTTCAAATGTCGAGCACACAAGAGTAACAGGGGGTGAGTATAAGGTTACCATGGCCGGAGAAGCCTTGGTTTCCGGTGGGTTTGAGGTTGAAGATGATGAGAGAGGCTAGGGTCTCGAGAGAGTTTGACTGGAGAGGGATTTCAGAGGCGACTGATAGGAGAGAATGAGGGGGATTAGGGTAGTCTTTGGGGATTAAAAAGGCAAGGAATGATTGTGGCCGTTGATCGAAATGATCAACGGCCCCGATTAGAAGAGAGGGCCGGGCAAGTTAAATTGGTTGGGTCGGATGTTGGTTGGATTGAAATTGGGTTGGTCTGTTAAGGGTTTGAAATTGGGTCAATTAGGGGGATCAGTTTGGGCCATAATTTAAATGAAACGGGGTCATATTTTAAATAGCCAGTTTTTCCCTTTTAATTTATAAAAATACTAAAAAAATGATTTCGAAAAAAAATTAAAGTACTGGATCAATTAATAATATACAAATATTAATTTAAAAAAATTGGAACCAATTTCATAATTATAAAATACTGTTAATTATGAAAATAGGCTAAAATTGCAATTATATGCAATTTGGCTTTTAAAATACCAAATAAATTTGTAAAAATGTATAGAAATTAGCCTAGCTACATTTTGGTATAAATATGAGAATAAAATAAGTTATTCACCAAAAATGATAATGTTGGGAATAATTATTGGTTTTTGTACTACTAAAATGGGCAATAAATTGATTTAAAAATCCTTTAAAAATTAGGAGAAATACTAAAACACGTGGACACACTTATATATGCATATATATACTATTTTGAAATTATTTTGCATAAAAAAATATACAGGAAAAAATTGGGTATCAGCAGCTGCCCCTGTTTACCCGTGAAGGATGAAAGAGTTGTCGGGTAAAGACATGATGGCCAATTTTGACCGAGTGAAATGGTTTGAAGAGGTTGACCGTGCTCTGGTTCCTGATCTGCCTACATATCCCTGGTCTTACAGGAATCAGGCCATATGTAGTTCAAGATCCATTGGCGGAGTATGCCGATGGAGATTTTTCAAGAATGGACGCGCTATTTAGGATGATTAAAGTCTAATAGGGCTGCGGGAACCGGAGCGAGACTGCTTCTGCTGAGATGGCCGTTACTTGCCGGTTTACCTGCAAATAAATGATACAAGCATATATCGTGCATAAATTTAAACATGATGCAATTTCCCGTTGGACCATGAATATTGTCTTTGGATGGTTAGGATGACATCGCCTTGCTCTCTTTTGGGGTCGTTTGGTGGAAGTTAGAAACTTGATGGTTTTTGGGATAATTGACCGGGAGTGAACTTTTTGATATCGGGGTTGGATTCCGATTCCAGAAGTTGGAATAGGTCCGTGATGTCAAATGTGACTTGTGTGTAAAATTTGAGGTCATCGAATGTATAAGTTAACGTTCTAAAGTTCATTAAGCTTGAATTGGGATGGGATTCATGGTTTCATGTGATTTGAGGCCTCGAGCAAGTTTGTAAGGTGTTTTGGGACGTGTTGGTATAATTGACAGAGGTCCCGAGGGCCTCAGGTGGATTTCATATGGTAAACGGATCGAATTTAGGCTTGGAGGAATGCTATAGCTCCTATCATCTGGTGTAACCTCACCTGCGAGGTTTTGGCCGCAGGTTCGGAGCCGCAAAAGCGGCTGGGAGGGTCGCATATGCAGTTCTGGTCGAGCTGGGATGGTGTGCAGGTTCGAGGTAACGTCCGCACCTACGAAGTCGCGGATGCGGAGGTGAGATCGCAGAAGCGTTATTTGGGCCGGAAAGAAGATGTGGAGCCGCAAGTGTGGCTATTGGACCGTGGATGCGAAGGACGGGTTGGGCAGTGTGCTTCTTTAAAACGAGGTTTTGGCTCAGTTTCACTTCATTTCGTCCGTGGAAGCTGATTTTGGAGCACTTTGGATTGCCATTTTCATCAACTATAATGGGGTAAGTGCTTTCTTCACATTGTGAATTAAATACATGATTTATATACGGATTTAAGCATGAACATTTGTGGAAATTTTGGATTTTGAAGAATAACCTAGAAATATATATTTTTAGATTTTGACCACGAATTTGAGCATATAATTGGGAATAAATTATATATTTGAGTTAGAAATGTTATGGGTAATGTTTATCGTCGAAATGTTTTAGAATCCGAGCACGTGGGATCGAGGGTTGCTTTATCAAATTTTCGAGCGGAGTTGGGAAGAATTTATTTGTTACGAGTATAAGAATATATTTTTATTGGTTTGCACATTGTTTGTCTAGCTTTGGAGCGATGGGCATCGGTTTGAGGTGTTAGAGAGGTATTGGACTCGGTTATAGAACTTCGGAGCGAGGTAAGTCTCTTGTCTCACCCCGTGTAGGGAAATTACCCTAGGTGTTGTAATTGATGTGTGCTACTTGTCGTGGGGGCTATGCACGTGTGAGCTGACAAGAGTTCCTACGTAGCTACATTCGTATTATTTTCCGGGTAGATTAAGGTTCACACCATGTTATAACTATATTATTTGAGTTACCTTTTGTCTATTAGATTCTTTTACTTCTCAATAATACTTGAGACTAGACTTGTGTAGAGTGGTAGACTCGCTATTGAAAAGATCGGACGAACTTCAGGACTTGCCACAAAATAATTATACTCCTTTTACGAAATGTTTCCACAATATATATGTTTCCTCGAAAAGTTTCCGTTAAATAAATTATAACTCACACGTTTATTCGTGAGTGGGGTCAAGGACCCAGTAAAGCTTCTTATTTTGATGCAATCGGGCCGTTCGCCTCGGTAGGATTTATGTACCACGCTCTCATGGGAGCGGGCCGTTCAACTCTACAGTTTAATAGATGCCTCAATGGTTCGTGATGTTCAACCCTCCGCAATGCACAAATTATGATGGGATCGGGCCGTAGCGCCTCGACATTTCTATAAAAAATAAATATCCTCATGAAATTGTGCGTAATATTTTGCACGAAGCCAGTGTATCTATGAGTTTTTCCTGATTTGAAGTACCTATTTGTTGAGGTCCAATATATATACAACAACAAAAACAACAACCCAGTAGAATCCCACCCAGGGGTCTGTGGAGGGTAATGTGTACGCAGACCTTACCCCTACCCCGGAGGGGGTAGTGAGGCTGTTTTCGGGAGACCCTCGGCTCAGAGACAATAGATATTTGTTCACCTCTTTACTGTACATGATATTATTGGACCACTACTAAGTGTTGATGTCGACCTCTCGTCACTACTCCTCCGGGGTTAGGCTAGATACTTACTAGGTACACGTTGATTTACGTACTCTTACTCTACTTGTTGCGCATTTTTATGCAGGTACTTTTATGTCGGGTGGTCCTTTGGGCACGGAGGCGCAGATGATACAGGGACTTAGGCAAGCTGCATTCCATATTATGATCCGCACCCACCAGAGTCTCCTTAAGAGTTATTTATATTTTTCATGAATAATTTATATTACAGACATATGTTGTATTTTATTTTACTCCTCAGTTGATGCTCATGCACTTGTGACACTGGGTTTTGGTGGCACTTATGAGTTGTTCTGTAGTGTAGTTGGGAAAATATTATCATTTACTCTGTAAATTTTATTTCTTATTATTTGACTGAAAGATAAATTATGATTTCAAAAATACTAAAATGAGTAACTAAGTGAAGTAGTGTTGGTGTGCCTTACAATGATGTTAGTCGCCATCACGACCTTTAATGGATTTTAGGTCGTGACACTTAGAGACTAGGTGTTGTCATGACATTCTACAAAAGGAATTTGGGTCGTGATGAGTTGTTATCAGAGCTCTAGGTTCATAGGTGTTTTGAGTCACAAGCAGGTTTATTAGAGTCACGCGGACCGGTATAAAGACGTCGTTACTTATCTTTGGGAGGCTATGAAGCTGTTAGGAAAAGCTTCACTTCTTTGATTTCTTATCGTGCAAAATTTTTGACTTCAGATTCTAAATTTTTGTCTTTCTATTCTCTCATACATTGTGAGGACACGTACAGGTGCATCAGATGACCAGATATCCGCGCTCTCTGCTAGAACCGCGTGAGGCAGGGGCCGAGGAAGAGGCTGAGGACATCCACGTGGTGAAGCCAGAGCACCAGCATGAGCTGCTATAGAGGAGCCACCAGTAGCTTTATTTGGAGGGCAGGCACCTGAGATGCCTATTACTGCACTAGCTCTCCAAGAGACTCTTGCCCAATGTCTGAGCATGTTCGGCACTTTGGCTCAGGCAGGGTTGATACCACTTGCTCCTGCCATATCAAAGGCCAGTGGAGAAGCACAGACTCACGCTGCCCGTACCCAAGAGCAGCAGATCCAGGTTGACCAGCTCCCAGAGGTCATACTAGTGTAGCAGGTAGCCCCAGTTCAACCCCAAGTTCGGGCAGCAGTTTCTAAGGAGGAGCAGCTCAAGCTCGAGTGGTATAAGAAATACCAGCCTCCTACTTTTAGTGGCTTGGCGTTAGAGGATGCCTAGGGTATCCTTGAGGAGTGCCACTGTATGCTCCCTATTATGGGTATTGCGGAGTCTAGTGGGGTTGTTTTACCACGTTCCAACATAAGGGGCGGCTTATCAGTGGTGGCGAGCAGATGAGTTGGGTAGTTCGATCGATGCAACTTCACTCACTTGGACTCAGTTCTCAAATAGGTTCTTGAGGGACTATGTTCCCCAGAGTCTCAGAGATGCATGGCGCGCAGAGTTTGAGCAGTTGCTCCAGGGTTCTATGACCGTGTCGGAGTATGAGGTCCGGTTCAGTGATTTGGCTAGGCATGAACCAGCTTTGGTTGCCACTATCAGAGAGCAAGTCTGTAAATTTATCGAGGGGCTCAACCCCAGTATCAGATTTAGCATGGCCCAAGAGTTGCAGATGGACATCGCATACCAGCAGGTAGCGTGGATTGCTAGGAGATTGGAGGGTGGGTTGACTCAGGAGAGAGAGGAGAGGGAGGCCAACAGGGCTCCAGATTCTAGCACGTATAGTGGTACCCGTGCCTCAGTTGCAGCTCGTCATGGTAGGGGCTATGTCATTCGACCTATTCATTCGGCACTTCCAAATTCCAGCGGTATTCCTGTCAACCTAGGCCTCATGCTCCCTATTATGCATCGCCATTGTCTAGTGCACCTCCTGCACAGGGTGGTTTTAGCGGTCAGTCCAACCGATCAGTCCCAAGCCAGCCACAGCAGCCACGTCCTCCGTAAAATTGTTTTGAGTATGGTGACACTCGTCATACGGTGAGGGATTGCCCCAGACTCGGGAGGGATGCACCTCCACAGACTACTCAGGCTCCACGTGCTCCACCGGGTCCTCGGGCTAGTGTAAGCCCACTAGCTCCCACTCCACTTGCACAGCTAGCTCGAGGTGGAGGTCGATTGGGTAGAGGTCATCCTAGAGGGGGAGGCCTTGCAAGATATTATGCTTTTCCTACTAGGACGGAGGCAGTTGCATCTGACTCTGTCATCACATGTATTGTTCTGATCTATCATAGTGATGCATCAGTCTTATTTGATCCAGGCTCCACTTATTTTTATGTGTCATCTTACTTTGCTCCATATTTGGGTGTATCCCGTGATTCTTTGAGTTTTCCTATCTATGTGTCTACACCTGTGGGAGATTCTATTGTTGTTGACCGTGTGTATCGGTCGTGTTTAGTTATTCTTGGTGGTTTTAAGACAAGAGCTGATCTATTATTGCTCGGAATGGTAGACGTTGATATTATTTTGGGCATGGACTGGTTGTCACCCTATCATGTTATTCTTGATTGTCACGCCAAGATTCTGATGCTGGCTATGGAAGGATCACCACAATTAGAGTGGAGAGGTACTTTAGATTATGTTCCTAGCAGGTTAATTTCATATTTAAAGGCTCATCGGATGGTTGAGAAGGATTTTGATGCGTATCTAGCATATGTGAGAGTTGTTAGTGTTGATATTCCTACCGTCGACTCGGTTCCTGTAGTGAGGGATTTTCCAGATGTATTCCCGGCAGATCTTCCGGGCATGACGCCTAATGGGGATATCGAATTTGTATTTAATTATAACCGGGCACTCAGCTCATCTATATTCCTCCATATCGTATGGCCCAGTATGTCGCCTTGGGCTGCTCCAATCTTGTTCATAAAGAAGAAGGAATGTGCTATGCGCATGTGTATTGATTATCACTAGTTGAAAAGAGTTATAGTGAAGAACAGCTATCCATTGCTAGGTATTGATGACCTATTTGATCAGCTAGAGGGTGCCAGAGTGTTCTCCAAGATTGACTTCCTTTCCGGATATCATCAGTTGAAGATTCGGGAGCAAGTTATCCCGAAGACTACCTTCAGGACTCGGTATGGTTATTACGAGTTCCTTGTGATGTCATTTGGGATGACCAATGCCACAACAATATTTATGCTGTAAGGCCCCGTAAAAATTTGTGCTCAAAACCTAGTAGCTGATCTAAGTATTTGAAAATCAAAGAACTAAGTTTTTCTAGAAAAGTGTTATTTTGCGGTCCAGAATGCAGTCGCAAATCATGTATGCGGACTGCATTTCTGCCGCAGATTGAGTCAGTGGTTTGGTTAAAATTAAGGTAAAAATGCAGTGCATTATGCGACCGCAAATTTGGTATGCGGACCGTATTTCCGCCGCAGACCCAAACAGTAGGATTGGATTTTTGGAGCACTTTTGCGGTCCATTATGCGGACCGCATTTCATCTCTGCGGTCGCAAAGTGCGACCGCATATCTGACTCGGGTACCTATTTTTCTAAATTTTAAACCCCACCCCGTTTTTAATAAAACACCCCAACCCCTCATTTCTTACAAGTTTTCTGAACAAAATAAGATAGAAGAAGAGGGGGTACTTGAGAGAGAAAGTCATCTCCATCAAATTTGATTCTTCAAAACTATCAGGGCCGGGAAATTTCAAGTAATTGTCTCCTTCTCCATTGTTGCAGGTAAAATCCCCAACCCTTTTTCATTGAATTTCAGGTTTAAGCATAAAGGGGGATTCTCATGCATTGATTCTTGAAAACAAATTTGAAATACACATGCATGTCCTTTAAATCCAAAAATCTAGTAAAAAGAATTGGGTAGGATTAAAGAATTGTAAAAGGAGGGTTGATAACCTTAATGAGTTCAGGTAGTAATTGTTAATTTCAATTCTAAGATTTATGTGTTAAGTTGTGAACTAGATTGTCGATACTAGGCTATTGGTGAGCCGAAGTAGAAGTAAAGAGGGGAAGTTCGATTCCAGGTATGTATGGCTAACTTTAACCTTTGTAGAGTCACCTTGTTTGGTGTACGAGTATTTGGTATGTGTTACTTATGCGGACTATTTGTGAATTTGGGTTGCTTCACGGGTGTTAAGGCAAGATGGCCTATTTCATGAATTCTTGCGATTAATATGCCTTGAACATTGTTGGTTAAACGTTCCGATATGATGGTGTAGATAAATGGCTACAAACCATGTGTGTGTGTAAATGTGTTTATACGGTAAGGGCTGTGTACTAAATGATGGGAAAGAAGTCGTAATTGATACAAATGAAAACTCTTTGTGAATTGTTATTGCTGTGGTGAAATGATATTCCGGATGGCCTGAAGCCATGTGATTGAACTGTGGACTATTGTTGTTGTGTGAAATGTGATTGTCCGGTGGGATCGGGTTGCGCGCCGCAACACAAAATGATAAATTGTGGGTTGGGGTGATAAGGGTGGCCGAGGTAATAAGAGTGGCCGAGGTAATAAAGGTGGAAAAGTGATCGAAATCACTATTGAAATGAACGTATGTGAAAGTTGTGAGATCGCTGATGTAATGAAATGATGTTAGAAGGGAAAAAGGAGAGATAGTGAAACTTGTTTGTCTTTGGTTGTTCCTTTCATGTGCATTTGATTGTTGATTCTATTACTGTACATTACTTGTGTATTGTTTGAGTTTACTTGGTGTAATGTTTGTTCGTACATACCAGTACAATTCAAATGTACTGACGTCCCTTTTGCCGGGGGCTCTACATTCATGTTATAATTGTAGGGGGATCTATAGCAGGTACTCCAGTCCACCATCCGTAGCACTCCACTTTCCGTCAGCTGAATTGGTGAGCCCCTTTTCTCTCGAGGCCCTGCATGGCTCATGCCTTTTTTATTCCGGAGTCTTGTTTTGGCATTTGTGTAAGGTATAGCCGGAGCCTTGTTACCGGCAAGTATTGTATCATCCTTTTCTATCCTTAGAGGCTCCGTAGACACAATGTGGGTGGTGTACATATGTATTTTGGGTATCTAATGGTACAGTTCAGAATCGTGATCCACATTAGTAAATGTTGCAAGTATTTGGTATCATATGTTGGTAATGATAAAAAGTAGAAATGAATTCAAGTTGTAAGCTTATGCTTAAGTTATAAATGGCTATTTCACAGGAATAATGTATATTTAAATCACGGGGTAACGCGTGGGATAGGAAATGCAATTCCACGTCCGCTTGACTGGGGTCCTCCGTTTGAGCGCCGGTGGCGTCCCTCAGTTTTGGGGGGTGACAAACTTGGTATCAGAGCCTAAGATTTTAAAATAATCCTAGGATGTCTCAGAGCCATGTCTAGTTGAGCCCTTCTTATCGGTGTGTTGTCGACCACATCTATAAGTAGGGGGCTGCATGGACATTTAGGAAATTACCCTCTTCTTTATTATTCTATATCGTGCGGTGAAGTGAAAAGTGGAAATATATATGTCTAACTCGTGCTCTGTTTCGAATTTTTCAGTAATGGCACCTAAGAAGAGAGCTAGACTCGACCTTGGGGCCAATGCCACCCCAAGTGTGGCTATGGATCATGTACCTGATGCCGTGGGTGAGAGTGACTCCCCGGTCTTGAATCTACCTGGCCCATCTATTCCAGATCAAAGTGTTCCTATTCCTGTTGCGGTAGAGGGTGCTACCATCCCTCCCGCCGATATTCCTGATTCTGATGTAGTTCCAGCTTCCGGTCCCGGGGTTCCTGATGGGGACCTTAGAGGAGCTATCCGTATGTTGACCCAGTTAGTGGCCGCTCAGGCCCAGAGATCTCATGATGCCCCTACATCCTCCAGCGGACAGGGAGATTCCGCTAGTTCCAGAGTCAACCAGTTTCTGCGTTTAGCCCCTCCAAAGTTCTCTGGCACAGACCCAGAGGCCGATCCGCAGGATTTGCTTGATGAAATGTACAAGACCCTTCGAGTAATGAAGGCTTCTGAGACGGAGGGAGTTGAATTGGCTTTATACAGGTTGAGGGGAGCAGCGTATTCGTGGTTCGAGATGTGGGAGGATTCTCGTGGGGAGGGAAGACCTCCGGCTAGATGGGATGAGTTTGTAGATGCATTTATTGACCATTTCTTGCCTGCCGAGACAGTGGCAGCCCGTGCCACTGAGTTTGAAGCCCTCATGCAGGGAAGTATGAGTGTTTGGGAGTACCACATGGAGTTTGTGAGATTTTCCAAGTATGCTCCTCAGTTAGTGTCGACCACGGATGCTCGAGTTCGACGATTCGTTCAGGGTCTTAGTCCCTTGGTGGTGAATGTGGCTGCTACAGCGGCCTTACACTCTGATATGAATTATGGAAAGATTGTGGGATTCGCTCAGGCCACAAAGGCTAGAAAGTTGAAGATACGGGCAGAAAGGGAGAGTAGCAGCAGAGCCCGATCAGTGGGTCACTCAGGGAGACCCGTTCAGGGGAGAGGGCCACCAGGGCCATCCCAGTAATATGCTCAGTCTTCAGCAAGCGCACCGCCACCTGTCCACAGTCATCCGCAGAGCAGTCACTTGAGACTAGGTTCAGAAAGTAGGAGGCCCCATGACCCAAGAATGTGACAGATTCAAGCCAAAATTCACATTTCACAAATTTTGCATACAATTGGTGTCGTTGAAGAGTCTGCAGAACTGCCCTGAGATGGTCAGCATGGTCCTCCCGACTTCGGGAATACACAAGAATATCGTCAATGAACGCTATCATAAAGGAGTCTAGAAAAGGGTGAATGACTCGATTCATAAGATCCATAAAAGCTGTCAGGGCATTTGTTAGCCCAAAAGACATCACTAGAAATTCAAAGTGCCCATACGAGTCCTGAAAGCTACTTTTGGAATATCCTGATCCCTTATCTTCAATTGATGATACCCGGACCGCAAGTCAATTTTTGGGAAACACTTAGCACCTTGCAATTGATCAGACAAATCATCTACCCTTGGTAGAGGGTATTTATTTTATATTGTGACTTTGTTAAGTTGCCGGTAGTCAATACACATCCGTAGCAACCTATCTTTCTTCCTTACAAACAAAACTGGTGCACCCCATGGTGACACACTCGGCCAGATGAAACCCTTCTCTAGCAAATCCTTCAATTGTTTCTTTAGCTCTTTCAATTCTGCCAGTGCCATTCTGTAAGGTGGAATTGACATAGGCTGCGTGCCTGGCATCACATCGATCCCAAAATCAATCTCCCTGTCTGGTGGGATCCCAGGGAGTTCATCTGGAAAGACATCCAGAAATTCATTCACAACTGGGACGGCCTCATGGCTAGGTGCCTAGGCACCGGTGTCCGTAACCCGGACTAAATGGTAGATACACTCCTTCTTGATCATCATTGCGGCTTTACGGTAAGAAATAAACTGACCATTTGGCATTACATTATCTCCCTTCCATTCCATAGGGCTCATTAGGAAATTCAAGCCTCATAGTTCTAGTCCGAAAATCAAGTTTGGCAAAACATGAATAAAGCCAATCCATTCCCATTATTACATCAAAATCTACCATCCCCAATTCAATAAGAACGGCCATGGTATCCCTACCACATACCGTGACAACATAACCCCAATAAACTCGTGCAGCCGTAATAGGCTCACCCACCAGAGTAGATATCGAGAATGGTTCATGAAGCTGTTCTAGTTCTATCCCAAATTCCATAGCAACATAAGGGGTAACATGGGACAAGGTGGAACCGGGGTCAATAAGTGCATACACATCATGAGATTGGACAGTCAGAATACCTATAACAACATATGGAGAAGCCTCTGCAGTCTGGCGACCACTCATAGCAGAGAACCGGTTGGGTCCTCCCGAACACTGCGCACCACCCCTAGCTGTACCACGCCCCGCAGGTTTTGGGGTACCTCGAGCTAGAGAGGGGGCTGAAAATGTAGCAACTGCTGGACTGGCTGGATGTGCTGTGCCCCTACCTGCTCCCTGGCGGGGTACGGGAAAATGCATCTGAATATGGCCCCTAATCCCACATCCATAGCATACGGGTAACTCCATGTAGCAAATCCCTGAGTGCATCTTCCCGCACCTGGGGCACGGGGACCTCTGCTGCTGGTGGGATCCGCAGTTGCCCTGACTGGGCCTGAAACGACACCACAACTGTTACTGGCTGGGCCCTGATGGCGGTGCACGGGCTGAAGACTGTGCAACAGACTGGGACGACCCTGATGATCCTCCCCTGAAAGGTGATCTTCCCCCACCTAGTGACTTTCCCAATTTGCCCGCAGACCAGGCCTTGCTGTTACCCTCTCTTTCCATCCTGCTCTTCGGTTTACGGTTCTCTGTGGCCTGAGCAAATGCCACCATCTTCCCATAATTCATGTCAGAATTCAAGGCAGTTGTAGAAGCCTCATTAATAGTTAAAGGATTAAGGCCCTGAACAAACCGGTGCACCCTGGCCTCCATTATAGGCAACATGTGGAAAACGTACTTGGATAGGCGGGCAAACTCCATGTGATACTCCCACACACTCTTGCTACCTTGCTTTAGATTCTCAAATTCTGCTGCCTGGGCTTCCCTTGTCTCAGCGGGCAGGAAATGATCTATAAAGGCATCGGCAAACTCGCTCCACCTTGCCGGAGGGCTCCCCTCCTCACGCGAATATTCCCACAACTCAATCCATGAATAGGCCACCCGTTTCAGATGGTTGGCAGCCAACTCCACTCCCTATGTCTCAGTTGCACGCATAACCCTGAGGGTCTTGTGCATCTCATCAATAAAATCCCGGGGGTCTTCCTTGGGATTGGCGCCCGTAAACACTGGAGTGCCTAGTTGAAGAAATCTGTTTACCTTAGAACTGGTGGAATCCCCTTGCTGGCTAGATGAACCGGGCGCAACATTTGACCTCTAGGCTTGAGAGGCCACTAGCTGAGTCAACATCTGAATAGGTCCCCTAAGATCCCCATCAGAATTACCAGAGCCGAAAACCGGGGCTGGAGGCGGAATAGGAATATCAATGGGAGGGATAGTAGCACCCTCAGCAGATGTAGGATCTGGTGTAGTAGTCGGGGGAATGTCCTCACCCCTAGGGTTCTCACTCGCATCATCAATTACGGAGTCGGCTGCCGCTCCTAGGGCAGCATTGGCTCCTTGGCCAGTTCTTGCTTTCTTCTTGGGTGCCATGTACTGAAAGTTGAAGGAATGCACTAGTTAGAGGAGGAATAGATTCATAATCGCCGCACGATCCAGAATATCAAAGAAGGGTGTTATTCCTAAATGCCCAAGTAGCCTCAAACTTATAGATGTAGTCGACTACATGCCAATAAGAAGGACTCTACCAGACACGGCTCTGAGACATCCTAGAACACTTTAAAATCTTAGGCTCTGATACCAAGTTTGTCACGCCTCGACCTCGGGAGGCACGACCGATGCTCAATTGAGTGAACCCAACTGAGCAAGCCTTTTAGACACTTTCTACCCAACTGAAAATGATTAAGGAAACCATGCTTTCATTTATTTAGATAGTAGGAAAGATCGTACATGAAACATTGTTAGTTCATTTTATACTACAACCCGTAAACCATCATTATGTTTCCAAGATTTCATATAGATACGGCTTAGAAGAACTAGAGTTTAGAAATACAACACAATTCATTGACCCATCCAACACCCATACATAACCCACACAAACGTCTACGGAGCCTCTAATGATACAAAAAATAGTTATGATAATGCCGGCAGCAAGGCCCCGGCTATACCTCAAAAGTGGAAATTCATAACAAAATACATACTGCATCACCCATGGAGGAAAAGGGACTCACCAAGATTGCTGAGTGGAGGATGCTCCGCTATCTACGATCGGCACTGTCTGCTATGGAGCCACCTACATCCATTCAAAGATTTAGCGCCCCCGGCAAAAGGGACGTTAGTACCATGGAATAGTACTAGTATGTATAACTAAACACCATCTCATTAGAAAGAACTATCATATAAGAACAAGGAAATCACAAAGATCAATAAAAACCTTAAAATGATCACCACATCATCAAATAAAAGGATCATATAACATTCACATAATTTCCATAGCTTTAGGTTGGGGAATATAATACTATTCATCATCATTCTCAATACCACCGCTTTCTTGTGTGGAGTTAGATCACGACCCGATCGGCTAGGTTGCCTCACTTGAGACATGTATCTTAATCACAATTTCATTCTCACTTTTCGGATTCAATATCAGCATAATACCACTATGTGTGCGGCATGGCGTCCGATCACGGCCAGATCGGCTAGGCCGTCTGACCAAGACGTTGTTCCTTTTTCATTAATCATCTCATTTCAATCTTTATTCCACATATACCACTTCATAGGCACTTGGGGCAAAAATTATCACATCATCGTTGGCACTAGGCCACTTTTCACATCATTTCCACTTTCAATGTTAACCTTGAAATTTAGGATATAGGCACATGCAAGAGCAATTCAAGTTGCAAGCACAGATAAGATTTCATATAGTTGGCATAACAATCATAGTTTTAATCTTAACTTGAAGTCTAGAAATTTCAACACATGGTTCACATTCTTCGCATATCTTTAGATTACCAAGAATAGTATATCGAACACATTGAGGCACACCTTTCACGTATATATGTTTGCAAAACCAATTCATATGAAATAACAATCAATACATCAATCAAATTTCGGTCTTACAACATTTGCATGGACACCAACGGAGCTCAATTTCTAAGAAGAGGGGGTTTTAGCCATACATAGCTCAATAGAGCTTTCCTTACATTCTTACAAAATTCCGGAACTCTTAGCAACTTCGGTCTATTTTATGAGAATTACAAGTTGAACCAAAAATTAGAGAGATGATTTAAGTTTGTAGCTCATTTGAGTATATCATCAAGCACCAAGTGTGCATTGTGATTTTAGGACCTTTTTGTGAGAGATTTTTATCATCCTACACTTCATTTGTTATATTTTTAGCTCCCAATCTCCCCATACCCATTATCAATCATTAATGCAAGATAATCAATCCTTATACCATGTTAGTCAATTATTTTAATAGGAATTTTGAAATCAAGGTTAGGGCACAAGTTCTTACCTCTTAGGATGAATGCCTAGCAATTTCTACTTGAAAATCTTCAAAGATTTGGGCAAGGATTGTAGTGACTTGGTGAGAATTAGTTTCTCCCTCTAGAACTCCTTCTCTTACTCTAAATACAGTAGAAAATAGCATAAAAGGGTCTAATGGGGTGTTTTTAATGAGATGGGTCGGGTTTTACAAGTTAGAAAATAGGAGCTCCGACTAACGCATATGCGACCGCATAACTGATATGCCGCTCACAAAAGGGACCGCAAAATGGCCCTCAAAACATTCACATTCTGCCCAGGTATGCGACAAAAATGCGGTCCGCATACCTGTTATGCGGTCGCATAATGCACCGCAGAAGTGCCCCTTGAAAAATTTCAAGGAGGCTATGCGATGACTATGCGGCCCGCATAATGATTATGCGATTGCATAATCGACCGCATAGTTGACCTCAAAACTAACGAATATTCTGCCTCACTCTGCAGCAACTATACGGTCCGCATAGCTATTATGCGACCGCATAATGGACCGCAGAAACGCGCTTTTCTAAAAAACATTATTCCTTGACTTTCTAACACATATTCCTAACTTGGCACTACGAGATTTTGGGCTTTTGAGTGAGAATTTCACGGGGCCTTACAGCAGTCCGAGTGCACTATTCTGAAATTTAAAGATATGCTTTGTGCATGTGTGATGGAGTTTGGGGGTTCTTTGGATCAGTTCTTGCCATTGCGGAGTTTGCCTATAACAACAACTACTAGTCGAGCATTTGGAAGGCCCCGTATGAGGCTTTGTATGATAGACGGTGTTGGTCTCCGGTGGGCCGGTTGGAGCCGGGCGAGGCTAGGCTATTGGGTATAGACTTGGTTTAGGATTCCTTGGAAAAGGTTAAATTGATATGGGATCGACTTCGTACAACCAATCTAGACCGAAGAGTTATACGGATTGGAAGGTTCGCAACGTTGCTTTCATCATTAAGGAGAGGGTCTTGCTCCGGGTTTCACCCATGAAGGGTGTTGTAAGGTTTGGGAAGAGGGCAAGTTGAGCCCTAGGTATATCGGGCCTTTTGAGATCTTGAAAGGATTGGAGAGGTGCCATACAGACTTGCACTACCACCTAGTTTAGCTGCAGTTCATCCAGTGTTACCTATTTCTATGCTCCAAAAGTGTCACGGCAATTCGTCTCATGTGTTAGACTTAACATCAGTCCAGTTGGACAATGATATATCTTATAATGAGGAGCCGATGGCCACTTTGGACAAGAAGGTTCGAAAATTGAGGTCAAAGAACATTGCTTTGATGAAGCTTCAGTGGAGGGGTCAGCCAGTCGAGGAGGCGACTTGGGAGACCGAGCATGATATCTGTAGTCAATATCCTAATCTTTTCACCACTTTAAGTATGTCTCTATACTCGTTTGAGGACGAACATTCGTTTTAAGAGGGAGAGGATGTAACGACCCGGCCGGTCATTTTGAGTGTATTAGCCCCGATCTCCTATTTATTGCCTTCTATGTGTTATACTGTGGTTACGCAACTTGCTGGGATGTTTTCTTTTGGTTTCGGTTGAGTTTTGGAGTTAAATGGGACACATAGTCCTTAAACTAGATGTTTAAGTCGAAGGAGTTGACCGTAGTTTGACTTGTGTGAGGATGACTCTGGAATGGAGTTTTGATGGTTCCAATAGCTCCATAGGGTGATTTTGGTCTTAGTAGTGTGTCCGAATATTTGATGGAGCTTTGTCCGTAGTTTGGTCTTAATTGGCGAAAATTGGAAAGTTCGAAGATTTTTGAAAGTTTGATCGGGAGTATACTTTTTGATATCGGGGTCGGATCCTGATTTTGGATTTTGGAATAGGTCTGTAATGTCATTTGGCACATGTGTGCAAAATTTAGGGTTAATCGGAATTGTTTTGGTACGAATCGACGTCGGTTCCGGAATTTTAAAGTTCATAAGTTCTTAGGCTTGAATCGATGCGCGACTCGTGAATATAGTTTCGTTTGATATGATTTGACGCTTGGAACGTGTTTGTACGATGTTTTAGGACTTTTTGATATATTTGGTTGAGGTCCCAGAGGCCTCGGGTGTAATTTAGACCATTTTCGGTGCATTTCAGAACATTAAAGATTGCTGAATCTGGTGCTTCTTGTTTCCTTATACGCGATTGCTAGTGGATTAACGCATTCGCAAAGGGTAGTTTAGTGACGAGCTTGAAACACACACTAAAATATGATCACTAGTCGAATATTGTATAGAAAATATTGTATCCACAAGGATTGGATTTATATAGTGTTTTCCTAGCTTCTAGTTTTAATTTTTATCCAAGATGATCAACATTTTAGAGTTGTATGATTTAAAACTAAAAGTTACTAAAAGTCTAAACTATTTGGCTAATGACAATCGCAACAAGAGTAAGCAATATGTTATCGAAGGGAGAAAATAGGGGTTGATTGGATAGGTGTAAGATTCTTGTTGGGAATTAACTCTAGTTTGTTTACTTCTAAGGTTCTAGTGAGTCTCTCGAATTCACTCAATTATAGTTAACCGCTCAGTAGAAACTCCTCTCTCGATTAAGTCTCAACCTCGCGATATGAACTAAGTTAAGCTCGGAGAAAATATGCAGGAATTCGTAGTGGAATAGTCTTTAGGAGAACCTCTTTCGATCATCTTCCTAGCTAGGTCTAATCATTAATTCAACTAGCTTCTTTCGATTACTAATAAGAATCAACAAATTCAACAAACAAGATCATGCAAAACATCACAAATAATGCCTCTTTAAATTACCTAAATGTGTGAATATATATATATATATATATAAGCGATTCAATACATAAAACTAAAGTTAATATCCACAAATAATTCTCAAAACACCAAATCCATCAATGCGTAAGGAAGAATTACTCCATGGATATGGAGAAATTCATCACAATTAAGTTTAAGTAAAAGGAAAACATAAAACAATCCAAACCCTTGTCTTGAGTGAGGATGAATGGTGAAATCCTTGTGTTGTTGCTTCGCCCTTTTCTCCTTAGCTTCCTTAGGTCTAAATTATGTCAAAAGTCCATAAAATATTTTTTTTCGATGTATATATACCAAGTAGGGTGGGACCCATACAAAGACACCTTCTCCTACACGAAACAGAACACTTTTCCGTAGGTTGACATGCGCGGCCGCGCACCTGCAAGTGTGCCCGCGCACTTTTCACACTGTTCTGTCCCATATGCACGCACAATTCGTGGCTAGTATGCGGCCTTGCACTTTTCACCCTTTTCTATTGGGAATTTGGGAATACTTAAAACATGAAAGTTGTAGCTCTTTTAAATAGCTTCCCAACTATATATTGTGGAGACTAAACGAATGTCGGAGAGAAACGTTATGTGCATTTTACTGGACACTGCACAATATGTATGCTTGATTCTTTGTTTCGTTCTTAAAGTGCACTATCATCCGTTGATCCCCGAACACAATCCCGACTTAATTCCTTGGACTTTTATTCAGACTTTAAAGCTCCAAATCACTTGAATTCATTCCATAACAACTACATAGATCGGAATCACTCTTACAAGGCATAAAACACACCGTTCGTGCAAAACACTAGTGATTAAAGCTTAAACTCAATTAAAGTGCAGTAAGTTAGAGTGTAATAATCGACTAAAATATGATTTTATAGCTAACCATAAACACCCCACACTTAAAACATTTTTTGTCCTCGATCAATCAAACTACACTTCATATAGACCCGACATTATTAAAAAATTCTCAAGACTCATCACACCAAGAATATTTAAAATCGATTAAGCACAATAGTGTAACATCCTCGCCTCACGATCTGACTCACAATTACCAAGCATTATTCACAAGTTACTCACTTACTCTAACATAGAAGTCAACGACATTACCTTTCCTTCATGAATCATGTGCCCTCACACAACAATAGAGAGTAGTTCCACACACAATAAAATTTAAGAACAATCAGGAACTTAAGATAGAAAGAATTAACTCACTCTCAGAAACAACATTCATATGCCACAAAATATGCACCATAGGCTTGCCCATAGTGTACTACTCTACTAACTGAGCTCATTCAGTCAAGGATCAAGTAGGACTTTAAATTGGTTGTAATGTAGGCTACGAGATGGGTAGGATACATTTAGATATAAGAGTGACTACACCTCCCTAAGCTCTTTTAATACATACACTTTAACATTCAAAACCCCACACTTATGTCAAACCATAACTCCACCTTCACATTAATATGCATTAACTCCCAAATTATTTAAGCACAGTTACATCAAGAGTCACGACTTATCAAGGATATTTTCACACAATACAACTATTTTTTATTCTTTTCTTTTACTGATTTCAATTNTTCAATTCAAGTGGGTCTTACTTTTTAATACAGTCCACCTTTCTCCTTGTTTCATTAGTACCACTCAAAAGCCAAACTAACACCGCACACTCAACTTTTACAAAGTTCATAAAAAAATTTAATTGCTAATGAGAGGTACAAGGTTCAGATAGATGGTCAATTCAAACAAATGGGAAAGGTTTATAATGTGGTTGCCAAAGAAACTGGATTACATGCTCAAAAATGGGATAACTAAGATACATAACAATTAGGCGGGTAAAACATATTTCTGGCTCAATAAAGAAATGCGCATATCACTTCCAAAATTGAACAACACTACTATTTCTCTTTGCAAACACACGGGGCAAGTTCTAGACATCAAATGCAATACACAAGATTAACACAAAATCTCACACACACATGGCACATAGCTCACTAAGGATCGGACTATCGAGACACTCTTGTCAAAGCAGCCAGCCAAATTTAGATCATACAAATATAAGGTACTTATACAAGAGTCAAAAAACTGAGCCTAAGCGTCACCTAAAGCACTCACTATTCTCAAGGCTCCTACTCCAAAAAAAAAAAACTAACTATACCTTGTTCAAACAAAACCCTTGGAAAAGAACCACGACACAAAAAAAAACAAGGGAAAATTGATACACTACCTACAAAAGAAAATCTATTTTTTTGTCTTTTTCAAATTTTTATGGTTTTTTCAATTTTTTCTACTACTCAAACTAACAAAAGCAAAAACAATCAAGCTAACTAAAGCAAAAACTAAGACTAGTATACATACAATATACAATTATACCCCACCCCACACTTTAAGTTGTGCCATGTCCACATGACACACAATTAGAAAGCACAAGGTAGAGGAAACTTCCCTGAATATCTAGTCGGGGTCTGAATCACAGTCGGGCTCCATTCCGCAAGGTCGAACTAGTGCACAGATCCATGCAGACAGCTTCTTCTTAGCATTCTTGAGGCACACCCGACACTTGTCTTTCTCACTAACAGCAGCCTTCTCTTTCACACCCTTCACCTTTCACTCAACACTTGCAGCTGGCTTCTCCTTTTTCACTTTAGTTTCTACCTTCATCTCAAAACTTACCGTCTCTTCACCCACACTAAGCATGAGTGTTCTATCATGCATATCCAGTATAGCTCTATCCGTTGCTAAAAAAGGTCTTCCTAAGATAAGGGGAGACTCCTTGTTCTCCTCAATATTCACCACTATGAAATCTACAGGAAATACGAACCTTTCCAACTGCACGAAAACATCTTCTACTATCCCCTTGGGTGTTATAGTTGTTTGGTCTACCAGCTCCAATGATATTGGCACCGACCTTATCTCTCCAATCTCCTTCTCCTGTTTCATGTAAATAGACAATGGCATTAGATTAATTGAGGCACCAAAGGCACATATGACTTATCAAAATTTAGAGTGACTAAAGAGCAAGGTATAGTAAAATTCCCTAGATCTCCACACTTTTGCGGGAGTTTTTTTTGCAAGATTGCGATTCAATTCTCTGTGAGTTTCACTATCGATGTCTCTTTTATATTTCTCTTCTTTGTGAGGATCTCCTTAAGAACTTTGCATTATCTTGCATTTGTGAGAACTTCAATATGGCAGGTTTACATTTAAATGTCTCAGCATGTCAAAAAATCTCTCGAACTGCTTTTCCAGCTTTTCTCTATAGAGCTTATGGGGAATAGGTAGAGCAGGCATGTGCTTGCTCGCATCATCGTATTCCTCCCTTCTTGAAGTTTCCTCCTTCTTCTTTTTCTCAGCTCCCTTCTTGCCTTTCTTCCTCTCAGCCTTTTTGTAATCTTCAATTTTCAGCTCCATCCCACATTCTTTTTCAGGTGCAACTTCTTTTTTACTTGGAGTGGGATCTTTCAATACTTGTCCGCTTCTCAAGGTCACAACATTTACTGTTTCTTTGGGATTCTTTTTAGTATCAGCTGGCAGAGTACCTGGGATTCTTTCATATAATATATTTCTAATTTGTCCCACTTGTCTCTCCAAGTTACACAATATTGTCCCAAGTTCTTTGATAGTTGCACCATGAGCATCTAACCTCTCATCCGTCTTGACAATTAATGAACTTATCAGATCTTCTAACCTAGACCGAATTGGCTGTTGAGGCTGAAACTGGCGCCTCGGCTAATTTACAAAAGTAGGAGCTCCTTGAAATCTGGAGTTATTTTGTTGCCATGCATTTGCTGTACCCACAGGTGAACTCCATGAAAAATCTGGGTGCTTCTGACCCATGCATTGAAGTTATATTTACCCACAGCATTAACTTCCTCAGTTGATGCTTGACACTTATGTGTAGGGTGTCCTCTTCCACATATGTCACATGTTGCATGAGGCTCATTATGTATCGAAGCTAAGGTTAGCTTCCTTATTTCCTTAGCCATGGCATCAAGCTATACCTGCACAAATGTGTTAGCATCAACCTGGTCAACACCAGTTGATCTTCTTCTTTGAGTAATTTCAGAGGGCCACTATGCATCTTCGGATAACTTATCTAGAATAGTGACTATCTCCTCTAGAGTCTTTTTCATCAACGGACCTCTAGCTGCATTGCTCAATGTTCTATGTAATGCCGATGTCAAACCATCCCAAAAGTCCTGGAGTTGCATCTAGAGTTCAATTCCGCCATATTGACACTTTTGCACAATCTGCTTAAACCTTTCACATGCTTCAAACACAATCTCATTCTCGTTCTGGCAGAAGTTGTGGATTTCTCTTCTAAACTTGCCCGTCTTATCTGAGGAGAAATATTTAGCAAGAATTTTTCCGGTCATCTCCTCCCTTGTTCTAATTGATCCCTGGGGCAAGCATCGAAGCTAGTGCTTTGAATCATCTTTGAGAGTAAAGGGGAATGCCCTTAAGTAAACTGCATCTTGTGACACACCATTATATTGAAAGGTATTCATGATCTCCTCGAAGTCCATTAGATGATTGTTTGGATCTTCGTTAATCTTTCCTCTGAAGACACAACATTCTTTGGAGGTTTTGAAGCAACCCTTGATTCAATTCAATATTGTTGGCTACAACTGGAGGGGGTCTCACACCGGATAAACCTTTGTTGTAGACCGGTCTAGCATCATCTCCAAGTGGTCTCCCTTGGCCAGGATCTATGTTACCGAATTGGTTTGCACCCAAACGCTGATTTTCAGCCATTCTTCGAGCCCTCTCTTCTTCATATGCAATTTTTGCATCTCTAATAGCTGCTTCCTCATCATCTCAAGTAGTTTTTTTTCTAATTTGGGGTACCTCACTCGCAGCCAAATCTACATTATCATCATCTCCAGCCATATATATTCTTTAGTTGAGGATGGCCCAACCGTTTCTATATTCTCGGGGAGATTTCTTTCTTTCCTCAACTATCATAGATGTTTCTCGATTTATGGTTTGTATGGTTGTAATTCCTTACCATAAGATTGAGTCATACACCAATCTAACATGTAGCCTATGCACAGTCAAAGAACAACAATGTAAAATGAGAAAAAGCGAAACAAAAACAAAAAAATTCCTGAATTAGCACTACAAACTATTTCAAACACTGTTGATTGCCGAACCCCGGCAACGATAGTAACATTTGTCGAGCTTAAAACACACAATAAAATATGCTCGCTAGTCGAATATAGTATAGAAAATATCGTATCCACGGGGATTGAATTTAAACAATGTTTCCGTTGCTTCTAGTTTTAATTGCTATCCAAGATGATCAACACTTTAGAGTTGTATGAATTAAAACTAGAATTTACTAAAAGTCTAAACTATTGGCTACTGAAAATTGCAACAAGAGTACGAGAGAATATATCAAAAGGAGAAAATAGGGGTTGATTGGATAGGTGTAAGATACTTGTTTGGAATTAACTCTAGTTGATTCACTTCTAAGGTTCTAGTGAGTCTCTTGAATTCATTCAACTATAGTCAACCGTTAAATAGAATCTCCTTCCTCGATTAAGTCTCAACCTCGCGATACGAACTAAGTGAAGCTCAATGAAAATATGCAGG
This sequence comes from Nicotiana attenuata, assembly GCF_001879085.1. NCBI lineage: Eukaryota > Viridiplantae > Streptophyta > Magnoliopsida > Solanales > Solanaceae > Nicotiana > Nicotiana attenuata. Next base: position 1,129,264 of record NW_017670298.1, read on the forward strand.
AATTCATAGTGGATTAGTCTTTAGGATAACCTCTTTCGATTATCCTCCTAATTAGGTCTAAATATTAATTCAACTAGCTTCTTTCGAATACTAATAAGAATCAACGAGTTCAACCAATAAGTTAATGCAGAACATCACAAATTATGCCTGTATTGATTACATAAACATGTGAATATATATACAATAACAAAAACCATCAATCCTTAAGGAAGAATTACTCCATGGATATGGAGAAATTCATCACAATTAAGTTTAAGTCAAAGGAAAACATAAAACCATCCAAACACTTGTCTTGAGTGAGGATGAATGGTGAAATCCTTGTGCTCTTGCTTCTCCCTCTTCTCCCTAGCTTCCTTAGGTCTAAATTATGTCAAAAGTCCATAAATACCATTTTTTCATGTATATATACCTAGTAGGGTCTGTCCCAAGAGAGAACACCTTCTCCTACGCGAAATAGGACACTTTTCCGGAGTTAGACGTGCGGGGCTGCGCACCTGGAAGTGTGCCCTCGCACTTTTCACACTGTTTTTCCCTATGTGCGCTCCCAATGCGCGGCTGCACACTTTTCACCATGTTGGTTTGGAATTTTGGAAAACGTAAAACATGAATGTTGTATCCATTTTAAAAGCTTTCCAACGATATATTGTGGAGCCGAAACGGATCTCTGAGTGAAAAGTTATGTGTATTTTACTGGACACTGCACAATATGCCTGCTCGATTCTTTGTTTCGTTCTTAAAGTGCACTCTCATCCGTTGATCCCCGAACACGATCCTGCCTTATTTCCTTGGATTTTTACTCAGACTTCAAATCTCCAAATCAGTTGAATTCATTTCATGACATCTACATAGATCGTAATCACTCCTACAAGGCAGAAAACACATCATTAGTGCAAAACACTAGCGACTAAAGCTCAAACTCAATTAAAGTGCAGTAAACTAGAGTGTAATAATCAACTAAAACATGAGATTATAGCCTACCCTCAATTGGCACCGGGGGAAATTTTCTCTAAGCAATCGCGAGAGGAGGCCTGCGATCGCGGAAGGTTTGTTTTTGTGAATCGCGAATGCGTGAAGAAAGTCGTGTTCGCGAAGAAGGATATGGGGCTACAGGTTCACGCGCATTTGTTCATCACAATCGCATGGTGTGTTCTGCGATCCCGTAGCTTGATGAGGCAGTGTTTCACGTTCACGTGAGGTCTTCCATGATCGCAGAGTGTTAATTTGGTAGCCTGAGAGATTTTGTGCTTCGCGGGTGCGAAGCTGTTCCCGCGATTGCAAAGAAGAATTTATACCTGGGCAGAACTTAAATTTCAATACGAGGGTTTATTCTCTTATTTCACAATTTGGAATTTGAGAGCTCCGTTTGAGGCGAAATTTCGAGGGATTATCTGAGGCATTGTTGGGGTAATAGTTCTTAACTCGTTTTTGATTAAATTCCACTACACTATCATTGATTTAATCATGTAATTAGGGATTTGGGGTGGAAAATTGGGAAAAAAGTGTAGAAGTTCTTAGACTAAATTTTTGAGTTTTGAAAGGCGAATTAAGGTTGGATATGAATAATTCTTGTATGGTTGGACTCGATATCGAATGGCTGTTCGAATTTTATAATTTTAGCCAGGTTCCAAGACGCAGGCCCGGGGTCACCTTTTGGAGGGATTTTTCAATTCTTTTTTGAGATCATAATTTATTCATTTAAATTAGTTCCCTTTAGTTATATTTACAGTATGAAATTGTTTTGTCTAGATTTGTGTCGTTCGGAGTTGGAAAATCGAGGGACATGCCTTCTAATTGATTGATTTAGCGTGGTTTGAGGTAAGTGATGTCACGATCCCAGTTCGCCCTCCGTGAATATGTCGTGATGGAGCCTAGTCCCTACGACTAGGTAATCCTAACAATGCGGAAATAACATAACTTACGGAAACAGATAATTAAACTAAACAACTAGAAGGGTAACTGTATATAAATGTCGCCCGGCATATACAACCCAATAATGCGGAAGTCTACAATATCATCCCAAAACCCGAAAACTCACGGGAACACAAGCTAACGGAAAGTAATACACGGTTCTAACTCCATAATGTCTAAAGCAAAAGTATGAAAGGAAAAGCTAAGTGCTAAAGCTAGAATAAGATAGAGACTCCTGGTCTGCGGATGCGGCAGATGTACCTCGAAGTGTCTGCTAGATCTCTCCGCCTCGAGAGTGATACGCCTGGGACGAAGTACCTGGATCTGCACATGAAAAACATGCGCGGAAGGGGCATGAGTACACCACAACGGAAGCAATGAGCACAGCTATGAAGTAAGACAGGTTATACAAGGCAACAATTAACACTCAGAGAATAAGACAACACAGAGTAAAACAGCTCAATACCAATACCAACAACGAGGATCTCCCAGGATACCGTCCTGTAGTCCATTTCATCAACTGTCCAAGGAGCTCCTGGGATACCATCCCGTAGTCCACCATATGAGTATATTCGAAGGATCTCCCGTGATACCGTCCCGTAGTCCACCATATGAGTATATCTGAAGGATCTCCCGGGATACCGCCCCGTAGTCCAACAACCAATGTGCAGGGGGATCTATCGGGAATCTAACCCGCAGTCCCAAAGTAAATATGCAGGGGGATCTATCGGGAATCTAACCCGCAGTCCCAAAGTAAATATATAGGGGGATCTATCGGGAATCAAACCCGCAGTCCGAAAGTAAATATGCAGGGGGATCTATCGGGAATCAAGCGCGCAACCCCAAAGTAAATATGCAGTCACAACAAGAAGACATCCGGAAATGAAGTTGAAAGATACAAGGCAACATGTAGTTCTAGCCTAAGATGCTTCACGCGGTACAAACAAGGCAACTTGAGCAGATAGGCAATTTGGAACAACTAAGCATGCTTTTCTAGCTAACACAGTCTATAATTGCAAATAAAAATAAAGCAGATAAGAAAGAAACTCAATCTAAATATTTAAAGTAAAACCGGATTTTTTAACAATTAGCTCAAGTATGTGCTCGTCACCTCACGTACAAGGTATTCAATTACCAATATCATATCCTAAGGGGGAAAGGTCCCCCACACAAGGTTAGACAAGCCACTTACCTCAAACCGGCTCCAAAATCAACTCGAAACCCACTTTTGCCACGAGTATCTGACTCCAAATGACCCAAATCTATTCAATTCAATTACACATCGTAAATAACATAACAAGCAACTGATTCTACTATTTAATTTAAAGCGAAGACGCGAATTTAGGTAAAATGACCAAAACGCCCTTCAAGCCAACGTCTCGGAATCGAATAATTTTCACATTTTCAGAACCCTCGTACTCTCACAAGTCTAACCATACAAAAATTTCCCAAATCGGAGGTCAAACACCCACTCAAAATCCAATAGTTTGGTCTATGAAGTTTTACCAATTTTTCATTCAAAAATCTGAAATTAAAGATGAATTCGTGATTAGATTAGTGGGTTTTAAGCATAAGGGAGTAGAGAATTGTTACCCAATCGTTGCCCTCCAAAACCCCTCGAAATTGCTCCCAAATCTGAGCTCCCAAGCTTGTATTTTGATAAAAATGGCTAACCCTCGTGTTTGAAATGTTAAATACTGTCCAGAACTTTAATGCATCGTGAACGCGGAGGTGAGCTCGCGTTCGCGAAGAAGAAAATTTGAAGATGCCAAAATTACCCTTCGCGATCGCGATAGGTAGACTGCGAATGCGAAGGCCTGGGGACATGAAGCTTCGCGAACGCGACGCAAGTAATGCAAATGCAATGAAGGAAAATGTTAAAGTCCAGGAGCTGATCTATGCGAACGCGGAGTAGCGTTCGCGAACGCGACGGGGAAATAGGCGAGGCTACGCGAACGCGGAGGTTGGTATGCGAACGCGTATAATGAACTGGCCCCCTCCCGATTACACTACGCGAACGCGTGAGAGGGGCCGCGAACGCGAATAAGAAGTGAGTCAAAGCTACGTGAACGCGATGGGAGATACGCGAACGCGAAGAAGGATCTGGGACCTGCAACTGCTGAATGATTTTTCTGGAATAACACAACTCCAAAATGCTCCGTTGAGCACCTGAAACATACCCGAGGCCCCCGGGACCTCAACCAAACCTAAGGACATATCCCATAACATCATTCAAACTTGTACCAATCCTTTAACCACTTAAAACAATGCCGAAAACTCGAATTAAACAAGGATTTGAGCCTAAGAACTTAAATTTTCATCAAAACACGCTTTCGATCAAAAACCTAACCAAAACACGTCCGAATGACAATTTTGCACACACAACCCAAATGACATGACGGAGCTACTGCAACTTCCGGAAATCCAATCCGACCCTCGGATCAAAAACTCACTATCGGACCGGAAACTTCAAAAATTCAACCCCGAGCTACGGACTTCCAAAATACATTCCGAACACGTTCCCAACCCCGAAATCACCTAACGGAGCTAACGGAACCATCAGATTTCCATTCCGAGGTCATCTTTACACTGTTCCGAGTACGGACCACTTTTCAACACTTAAGCTCTCATTTAGGGACTAAGTGTCCCAAAACTCTCCGAAACCCAACACCGAACGTCCCGGCAAACCCAAATAGCATAAATGAACTTAGGGGAAACAGTTAATAGGGGATCGGTGCGTTAATTCTTAAGACGACCGGCTGGGTCGTCACATCCTCCTACACTTACACATTCGTTCGTCCTCGAACGAGCATAAAGACATACCTGAAGTAGTGAAAAGATAAGGGTACCTGCTGCGCATATCCTGCTCGATCTCCCAGGTCGCCTCCTCGATCGGCCGACCCCGCCACTGAATCTTTACTGAAGCGATTTTCTTTGACCTCAACTTCCTGACCTGCCTGTCCAATATAGCCACTGGCTCCTCAACATAGGATAGATCCTTGTCCAACTGGACTGAACTGAAATCCAACACGTGCGACAGGTCACCGTGATATCGTCGAAACATGAAATACCGGATGAACTCCTGCCAGGCTGGGAGGTAAGGTAAGCTCCTAAGCAACCTCCCCAACATGCCTCAATATCTCAAAAGGGCCAATAAATCTCGGACTCAACTTCCCTTTCTTCCCAAATCTCATAACGCCCTCCACAGGCGAAACCCGAAGCAGAACCCGCTCTCCGACCATATATAAAACATCGCGAACCTTCCTGTCCGCGTAGCTCTTCTGTCTTGACTGGGCTGTACAGAGTCTATCCTGAATTACCTTAACCTTCTCCAATGCATCCTGAACCAACTCTGTGCCCAATAACCTGTCCTCACCCGGCTCAAACCAATCCACCGGAGATCTGCATCTCCTGCCATATAAAGCCTCATACAGCGCCATCTGAATGCTGGACTGATAACTGTTGCCATAAGCAAACTCTGCCAATGGCAAGAACTGATCCCAAGATCCTCCAAACTCAATCACGCACGAACGAAGCGTATCCTCAAGAATCTTAATAGTGCAGTCGGACTGTCCGTCCGTTTGGGGTGAAATGATGTGCTCAACTCCACCCGAGTACCTAGCTCCTGCTGCACAGCTCTCCAGAACCGCGATGTAAATTGAGTACCTCTATCTGAAATAATAGAAACTGGAATACCATGCAGACGGACGATCTCCCGGATATAAATCTCCGCCAACCGCTCCGATGAATAAGTGGTACACACAGGAAAAGAAATGAGCGAACATGGCCAGCCGATCCATAATAACCCAAATGGCATCAAACTTCTTCAAGGTCCGTGGGAGTCCAGATACAAAGTCCATGGTGATGCGCTCCCATTTTCACTCCGGAAACTCTATCTGCCGAAGCAACCCACCCGGTCTTTGGTGCTCAAGCTTCACCTGCTAGCAGTTGAGGCATCTACACACATACCCAACTATATCGTCCTTCATCCGCCTCTACCGATAGTGCTGCCTCGAGCCCTGATACATCTTCGCGGCACCCGAATGGATGGAATACCGCGAACTATGTGCCTCTGCATAAATCAACTCTCGAAGCTCGTCAACATAGGGCACACAAATCCGACCCTGCATCCTCAATACCCCGTCTTCTCCAATGGTCACATCTCTGGAATCACCTCGCTGAACCTTGTCCTTAAGGACAAGCAAATGAGGGTCATCATACTGCCGCTCCCTGATACGATCAAATAAGAAAGACCGGGAAACCACACAAGCTAGAACCCGACTGGGCTCCGAAAAATCCAATCTCACAAACTGGCTGGTTAAGGCCTGAACATCCATTGCCATAGGCCTCTCTGAAGCTGGTAAATATGCCAAAATCCCCAAACTCTCCACCTGGCGACTCAAGGCATCCGCCACCACATTGGCCTTGCCCGGGTGATACAGAATAGTGATGTCATAATCCTTCAACAACTCCAACCACCTCCTTTAACGCAAATTAAGATCCTTCTGCTTGAACAGATGCTGCAACTCCGGTGATCGATATATATATCACAAGGCACACCGTACAAATAATGATGCCAGATCTTTAAGGCATGAACAATAACAGCTAACTCAAGGTCGTGGACAGGGTAATTCTTCTCATGTATCTTCAACTGTCTGGACGCATAGGCAATCAACCTACTGTCCTATATCAACACCGCTCCGAGGCCAACCCGTGAGGTATCACAATAATCTGTATAGGACCCCGAACCAGTAGGCAATATCAAAATAGGGGCTGTAGTCAAAGCTGTCTTGAGCTTCTTAAAGCTCGCCTCACACTCCTCTGTCCACTGAAATAGGGCACCTTTCTGGGTCAATCTAGTCATAGGGGCCCCTATTGCTGAAAATCCCTCCACAAAACGAAGGTAGTAGCCAGCCAAACCAAGGAAACTGCGAATCTCTGTAGCTGAGGACGGTCTGGGCCAACTCTGCACAGCCTCTATCTTGCTCGGATCCATCCGAGTGCCCACACTCGAAACCACGTGGCCTAGGAATGCCACAGAACTCAACCAAAACTCACATTTTGAGAACTTTGCATATAACTTCTTCTCGCTCAGGGTCTGAAGCACGGTCCTTAGGTGCTGCTCATGATCTTTCCGACTCGGGAATACACCAGAATATCATCAATAGAAACAATCACAAACGAGTCGAGATGTGGCCTGAACACACTGTGCATCAAATGCATAAAAGCTGCTGAGGCATTGGTCAGCCCAAATGACATAACAAGTAACTCGTAATGACCATACCGAGTCCTGAAGGCAGCCTTTGGGATATCTGGCTCCCGAATCTTCAACTGATGGTAACCTGAGCGCAAGTCAATCTTAGAAAACACATGTGCGCCCTGAAACTGGTCAAACAGATCATTAATACGAGGCAAAGGATAATGGTTCTCCACTGTAACCCTGTTGAACTGGCGATAATCGATACACATGCGCATAGAACCATCCTTTTTCTTCATAAACAAGATAGGAGCACCCCAAGGTGAGACACTCGGTCGAATAAAACCCTTATCAAGCAAAATCAATGTCTCTATCGGGCAGCATGCCCGGAAGATCAGCTGGAAACACATTGTGATAATCCCATACCACTGGGATTGAATGAACAGAAGAGGTATCAACACTGACATCTCTCACATATGCTAAATACACGGCACACCCTTTCTCAACCATACGCTGAGCTTTAAGGAAAGAGATAACTCTACTGGAAGTGTGATCTAAGGCACCCCTCCACTCAACATGCGGTATACCTGGCATAACCAGCGTCACGGTCTTGGCGTGACAATCAAGAATAGCATAATGGGGCGACAACCGGTCCATACCCAAAATAATATCAAAATCAACCTTTTTGAGTAACAATAAATCTGCTCTGGTCTCAAAACCACGAATAGTAGCCAGACATGACCGATAAACGCGGTCCACAACAAGAGACTCCCCCACAAGAGTAGAAACATAAACAGGGGCACTCAAAGAATCTCAAGGTACACCCGAATGCGGAGAAATAAGAAGACACATAAAAATAAGTGAAGCCTTGATCGAATAGAATCGGTACACCTCTATAAAAAAACCATGACAATACCTGTGATGACAGAATTGGGGGCGACAGCCTCAGTACGGGTAGGTGGGGTAGCAACTGGGGTTGTAACAATAGCCTGAGAACTCTGCGGGGCGCGCTGTGGCCGAAAAGTCTGTGGAGGCGCACTCCTCCCAAGTCTAGGGCAATACCTCACCACATGGCGTATGTCACCACACTCAAAGCAACCTCACCACTGACGTGGTCGTGGGAGCTGTGAGGTACGGGTACTCCAAGACCCCTGAACACCTGAAACTCTGTGTGAAATCTGAGATGCAAACTGCGCTGGCTGACCCGCAAAACCCCTACCATGCCGTGCTATTCCTCCAAAATAAGGACCAGCGGGTCTCTCCCATCTACGAGGTCTACTCACTCCTCTATACTCTCCCTCCTGACCTCATCAGTCCTCTCTCTCCTGGACCCACCTGGCCCCTACTCGGCGAGAGGTCCTCACAACCCGCTGAACTGGGACCACAGGCTATGTCGCCATGATACCTGGAACCTGACCAATGGAAACTCGCTGCTCTGGAGTGGGGGCGGCGGGAGTCTGGGTCCCTCCCCCGATCTGTGAAGTAGTTGGTACAACCTGAATCAATCCCGCCTGAATCAATGTACCAAACATGCTCAGGAACTGTGCCAAAGTCTCCTGAAGAGCTGGAGTAGTAGTAGCCGTAGGCGTGTCAGGTGCCTGAACTCCGGCTGGATCTGCTGGTGTTACCTCGGCGGCAGCTCGCGCAGGTGCTCTAGCTGTACCACATGCGCGTCCTCGGCCTCTACCCCGGCCCCGGCCTTTGACGGCTGTAGTAGGGGGCGCGGGTGCCTGATCATCTCGAGTAGCACGTGTCCTCACCATCTGTGAGAGAATAGAAGGCAGGAGATTAGGATTGTGATGTCAAAAATCTCGCACGACAGGGAATCAAATGAAGTGAAATTTTCCTAACGGTTACATAGCCTCTCGTAGATAAGTACAAACATCTCCGTACCGATCAACGAGACTCTAATAAACCGGCTTGTTTTTCGTGACTCCTATGAATCTAGAGCTCTGATACCAACTTGTCACGACCCCAGTTCTCCCTCCGTGAACATGTCGTGATGGCACCTAGTCCCTACGACTAGGTAAGCCTAACAATGCGGAAATAACATAACTTACGGAAACAAATAATTAAACTAAACAACTAGAAGGGTAACTGTATATAAATGCTGCCCGACATATACAACCCAATAATGCGGAAGTCTACAATATCATCCAAAAATTCGGAAACTCACGGGAACACAAGCCAACGGAAAGTAATACATGGCTCTAACTCCAGAATGTCTAAAGCAAAAGTATGAAAGGAAAAGCTAACTGCTAAAGCTAGAATAAGATAGAGACTCCTGGTCTGCGGACGCGGCAGATGTACCTCGAAGTCTCTGCTAGATCTCTCCGCCTCGAGAGTGATACGCCTGGGACGAAGTACCTGAATCTGCACATGGAAAACATCCGCATAAGGGGCACGAGTACACCACAGCGGTACTTAGTAAGTGCCAAGCGTAACCTCGGTTGGGTAGTGACGGGGAATGTCAGGGCCCTAACATGAAATAAACGGAAGTAATGAGTACAGCTATGAAGTAAGACAGGTTATACAAGGCAACAATTAACACTCAGAGAATAAGACAACACAGAGTAAAACAGCTCAATACCAATGCCAACAACGCGGATCTCCCAGGATACCGTCCTGTAGTCCATTTCATCAACTGTCCAAGGAGCTCCCGGGATACTGTCCCGTAGTCCACCATATGAGTATATCCGAAGGATCTCCCGGGATACCGTCCCGTAGTCCAAATATCAATGTGCAGGGGGGTCTATCGGGAACCTAACCCCGCAGTCCCAAAGTAAATATGCAGGGGGATCTATCGGGAATCTAACCCGTAGTCCCAAAGTAAATATGCAGGGGGATCTATCGGGAATCTAACCCGCAGTCCCAAAGTAAATATGCAGGGGGATCTATCGTGAATCAAACCCGGAGTCCCAAAGTAAATATGCAGGGGGATCTATCAGGATTCAAACCCGCAGTCCCAAAGTAAATATGCAGGGGGGTCTATTGGGAATCAAACCCGCAGTCCCAAAGAAAATACACATTCACAACAACAAGACATCCAGAAATGAAGTTCAAAGATACAAGGCAACAGGTAGTTCTAGCCTAAGATGCTTCACGCAGTACAAACAAGGCAACTTGAGTAGATAGGCAATTTGGAACAACTAAGCATGCTTTTCTAGCTAACACAGTCTATAATTGCAAATAAAAATAAAGCAGATAAGAAAGAAACTCAGTCTAAATATTTAAAGTAAAACTGGATTTTTCAACAATTAGCTCAAGTACGCACTCGTCACCTCGCGTACAAGGCATTCAATTACCAATATCATATCCTAAGGGGGACAGGTCCCCCACACAAGGTTAGACAAGCCACTTACCTCAAACCGGCTCCAAAATCAACTCGAAACCACACTTTTGCCATGAGTGTCCGACTCCAAATGGCCCAAATCTATTCAATTCAATTACACATCGTATATAACATCACAAGCAACTGATTCTACTATTTAATTTAAAGTTAAGACGCGAATTTAGGTAAAATGACCAAAACGTCCTTCAGGCCAACGTCTCGGAATCGAATAATTTTCACATTTTCAGAACCCTCGTACTCTTACGTGTCTAACCATACAAAAATCTCCCAAATCGGAGGTCAAACACCCACTCAAAATCCAATAGTTTGGTCTATGAAGTTTTCCAATTTTTCATTCAAACATCCGAAATTAAAGATGAATTCGTGATTAGATTAGTGGGTTTTAAGCATAAGGGAGTAGAGAATCGTTACCTAATTGTTGCCCTCGAAAACCCCTCGAAATTGCTCCCAAATCCAAGCTCCCAAGCTTGTATTTTGATAAATATGGCCAACCCTCGTGTTTGAAATGTTAAATACTGTCTAGAACTTTAATGCATCGCTAACGCGGAGGTGAGCTCACGTTCTCGAAGAAGAAAATTTGAAGATGCCAAAATTACCCTTCGCGATCGTGATAGGTAGACTGCGAACGCGAAGGCCTGGGGACATGAAGCTTCACAAACGTGATGCCAGTAATGCGAACGCGATGAAGGAAAATGTTAAAGTCCAAGAGCCGCCCTATGCAAACGCGAAGCAGTGTTCACGAACGCGACGGGGAAATAGGCGAGGCTACGCGAACGCGGAGGTGGGTATGCGAACGCGTATAAGGAACTGGCCCCCCTCCAGGATTACACTACGCGAACGCGTGAGAGGGGCCGCGAACGCGAATAAGAAGTGAGTCAAAGCTATGCGAACGCGATGGGAGGTATGCGAACGCGAAGAACGATCTGGGACCTGCAACTGCTGAAGGATTTTTCTGCAATAACACAACTCCAAAATGCTCCGTTGAGCACCCGAAACACACCCGAGGCCTCCGGGACCTCAACCAAACCTACGGACATATACCATAACATCATTGAAACTTGTACCAATCCTTAAACCACCTAAAACAACGCCGGAAACTTGAATTAAACAAGGATTTGAGCCTAAGAACTTAAATTTTCATCAAAACAGGCTTTCGATCAAAAACCTATCCAAAACACGTCCGAATGACCTGAAATTTTGCGCGCACATCCCAAATGACATGACGGAGCTACTGCAACTTCCGAAATTCCAATCCGACCCTCGGATCAAAAACTCACTATCGGACCAGAAACATCAAAAATTCAAACTTCGGCATTTCAAGCCTAAATGAGCTACGGACTTCAAAAATACATTCCGAACACGCTTCCAACCCCGAAAACACCTAACGGAGCTAACGGAACCCTCAGATTTCCATTCCGAGGTCATCTTCACACTGTTCCGACTACGGACCACTTTTCAACACTTAAGCTCTCATTTAGGGACTAAGTGTCCAAAACTCTCCGAAACCCAACACCGAACGTCCCGGCAAACCAAAATAACATAAATGAGCTTAGCGGAAACAATTAATAGGGGATCGGGGCGTTAATTCTTAAGACGACCGGCCGGGTCGTCACAAGTGACTTGTCTCACCTTGTGTGGGAGAAATTTTCCTTAGTATTTGGTATTGTTGTGATAATTGTGATATGTGGAGGCCGTGTACGCAATGTGACAAGTGCGTACACGGAATAAATTTTGAAATTCTAGTTTAGCTACGCAGTTTCCTTTCCATGCCTTAATTGAGCTACCTTAGCATGTTATAGTCATCATGTTTAGCCTAATTTTATATTTCTACCTGTATTATCTCTTATTTGCAACTTGTACTACATGTTTAGTTGAATTACTTGCTTTCTTAATTCCATATTCATTATTTAACTGTGGGATTCTCTACTTGAAATTTGCAATCCTTAAAATATCTTTCTGTTGAGTTTGGTGTTGAGGTTCAAATGCCGTAGTTACTATCGAGGCAAGGTGTAAGTTGTGAAATATCATTTATTTTAGTTGTTATGTTTTGGCTATCGTGTTATTATTGAGGTGATTGTTTGGTTATTTGCACGAGGTTTCTGCCATGATGTTGTTATTCGTTGCTCAAGGTTTTTGCCGTGTTGTTGGTACCATTTGCACAAGCTTTCTGTCGTGCCATTGTTATTATTAATACTCATGTGGTGGTAGAAGGTCTGGATGTTGAAACACATGTTGTGAGATAAGATGGTCTCGATACGCGTGGCTAGTAGGGGAACTAATAGAAGCCATGTGGTGTGATAAGGTGGGCTTAAATGCGGGGTGCTATATTGGAAGAATGATTTTCAAAACAAATATACAGGCTCACACGGTGAGATACGAAAAGAATGCGAGTTACTTTTATTATTTGGGACTACGAGACGGTACCTCGGCAGTGCCCTTATTGATCTTTTCTCTATTTGCTGTATTGTTTGTTTGATGTTTCGTTAACATGTAAAATCCTTGTTTTTCCTTTCGTGTTGTATTAGCTTCCTTGACTTCGTGTTGTTACTTTCCGTAAATTCTTTATTCTTTCACGTCCCTGTCATTTTCATTATATCATCATATCTTCTGTCTTATTCTTATTATCTCTAGTAGGGCCTTAACCTGACCTCGTCACTACTCTACCGAGGTTAGGCTTGGCACTTACTGGTTACTATGGTGGTGTACTCACAAAACGCTTCTACACATGTTTTGTGCATATCCAGGTACATCCTATCAGCCTCGGTATTGGCGCGTTGAGTGGTTGCTTTGGAGACTTCAAGGTACACCTCCTTGCGTCCTCAGGCCTTGGAGTCCCCTTCTATCATGTCCTTTCTTCTTTCTTTACACCTTTATAGATAATGATGTATATGAGTGTTCAGTACTGTATCTAGAGCTTGTGACTTATATTTTCACCGGGTTTTGGGAGATGTACTTGCTGAGTTGCAGATTTTATTTTACATAATTGTTGTTTGGAGTTTCAAATTATTAATTTAGTTAGTTGTTAGTCTTACCTAGTCTTAGAGACTAGGTGCCGTAACGATATTCTATGGAGCGAATTGGGGTCGTTACGTATTAGTAATTCAGTTTTCCAAAAATCTTCAAATACTAAACAAAGTTAATAGGTTCTAATATCAAGAATTATTTAGACTATGTATATATATATATATATATATATATATATATATATATATA
>NW_017670299.1:0-7370 GCF_001879085.1 Nicotiana attenuata
TATGGGAAGGGGGAGCATGCTAAGGGGAAATAACAATTTCAAGTAAATGTCGTCCAGCAACGAAGGAATTTACACAACTCAGACATTAACAAAGAGACAGAAAGCAACAAGTGCACGACATCACCCTTCGTGCTTTTACTCTCATCCTCACCAAGCAATGATATAATAAAATGTGCACAGCATCACCCTTCGTGCTTTTACTCTCTTTCCTCACATATAATCAATAGAATCGGCACAGAATGGTACATCGTGCGGCACGGCATCACCCTTCGTGCTTTACTCTCTTTCCTCACCATAAGCAAACAATTGCACGGCATCACCCTTCGTGCTTTACACTTTTTCCTCACAATAAACAAACAATGCACGGCATCACCCTTCGTGCTTTAACACTCTTCCTCACCCAAACAACAATCACAAACAAGGGGGCAAGGGAATGAACAAAATAATAAAAGAAATCCCGGCAAGGGAAAACAATTAAATAATTAAATCCCGGCAAGGGTACAACATCAATAATCTCAACATCCCAGCAAGGGAAAATAATCAATAAACAACAACATCCCGGCAAGGGAACAATTTAAATACTCTTTCTCTTCCTTTCACTTTTATTTCATATCTCACTTTACCACTTGAGCTAATGCTCCAAAGGGTTCAACCATTTCATAGATATTCACAATTGAAATATAACTTGAGCTAGTGCTCCTCGTTGTTCATAGGTCACAATTTCCTTTCACAAGCTTTTCACAACAAATAGGAATCATCACTAAGGCAAGGGAAATACAACGAAATCAAGATATTCACAATTTAAAGACCCACGGTCATGCTAGACACCAACGTATAGATACTCGTCTCCATGCCTATACGCCGTACTCAACAAGAAGCAATTAGCAAATAAGATTCAACTCCTAGTCCCTCAAGCTAGGGTTAAACCAAACACTTACCTCAACTTCCACGGTCAAATCAATCCACAACAACCGCTTTCCCTCTCGAATTCGGCTCCAACTCAATCAAATATATACAATAATGACTTCATAATATCAATATATGCTAAACAAATCAAACCCAATGCCTAATTATAGATTTCCAAGCTTTCTTCCCAAAATTCCAAAAATTGACCCCGGGCCCGCTTGGTCAAAACACGAGGTTCGGACCAAAATCAAATCCCCCATTCACCCACGAGCCCGAATATATAATTTGTTTTCAAATTCGACCCCAAAACGAGGTCTAAATCAAGAAAAATCAAAAAGCCCTAACTCTACCCATTTCCCCCAATTTCTACCCTAAATTACATGTTTTAGGCTTAGGAATTCAATAGATATTGATGGAAAATAAAGAAAACGAGTTGAAATTTACTAACCCAAGAAGTTTTGGTGAAAGAAAGCTTCAATGGCCGCCTAAGGACCTTGGAGAAGAAGGAGCTCGTGAAAACTTGTGAAAAATCCAGTCACTGTTTTGTTTTGGAATTAAAAATATAACTGGGCGAAATTGCCCTTCGCGTTCGCGACAGGCTGGTCGCGTTCGTGAAGGGTAGCACTGACAGACCATCGCGATCGCGAGACGAGTATCGCGAACGCAAAGAAGGAAATGCTGGGGTCCAGAAATTTGGTCTATGCGAACGCGTGGAACTTCACGCGAACGCGATGAAGGAATCTGGCAAACTACGCGAACGCGGTCAAGGGTATGCGATCGCGAAGAGGAAAAGAGGGCTAAGCCCTCAGGGTCAAATAACACTACACGATCGCGAAGGGATTGATGCGAATGCGATGAAGGAAAAACATAAAGCTTCGCGAACGCGGAAGAGGCGTCGCGAACGTGAAGAACAAAGGGACCTGCAACTGCTGAAGCAATTTTCTGCAATTTTCCTAAGTCCGAAACCACTCCGAAAACACTCGAAACACTCCCGAGCCCTCGGGGCTCCTAACCAAACACATGCACTAACTCAACAACATCCTACGAACTTAACCGTGCGATCAAATCGCCAAATAACATCACAAACGACGAATCAAGCCTCAAAATCACTAGTTTTTCCTCAAACTTCATTAACTTTCAAATTTAGAACTTAAAGTCCGAAATACGTCAAACGACGTCCGATTTCAACCAAACTTTACAGAAACATCTTAAATCACATATAAGACCTTTACTGGGCGCCGGAACAAAAATACGGGCCCGATACCAACACGTTCTAATCAATTTTTATTTCAATTTTCCTTAATAATTTCAGAAAAACAATTTTACTCAAAAATTCATTTCTCGGGCTTGGGACCTCGGAATTAGATTCCGGGCATACACCCAGGTCCCATATTTTCCTACGGACCCTCCGGGACTGTCAAATCACGGGTCTGGGTCGGTTTACCCAAAATATTGACCGAATTCAAATTCATTCATTTTAATACAAAAAATTAGCATTTTTCACAAAATTTCACATTTAAGCCTTCCGGCTACGCGCCTGGACTGCGCACGCAAAACGAGGCGACTTTAAATGAGGTCTTCAAGGCCTCGGAAGCACAGAATGGATAAGAAAACAGGTGATGACCCTTTGGGTCGTCACATTTTTCGAGGGTTTTGAAGGAGAAACATTGGGTAACGTTTTCTATCTTGATTTTGATCCTAGAACTATAATCTATTGTTGTTTTCCTCTTCTAATTAAGAATATTGGGGGTAAAAGTTTGGAAAATTGGAGAAGGTTTCCCCAATTGAAAATTCGAGTTTTGAGTGAGATTTTGACGTCGGATTTTGGTGATTTTTGTTCCAGTGTGTTCGTGAGTGATTGGGGGTTCTGAATTTGTAAATTTTATCCAATTCCGAGACGTGGGCCCGGGGAACTTTTTGGGCGATTTCTTAATTTCACGTGTTAGCTTCGAATTAATTAGTTGAATTAGTTATTTGAAGTTATATTTACATTTAGCAATTAATTTGAATAGATTTGGGCCATTTGGAGTCGCGTACTTGTGGCAAGAACGTGATTTCGAGTTGATTGAGCTGGTTCGAGGTAAGTGGCTTGCCTAACCTTGTGTGGGGGAACTCCCCTTAGGATATTTGTATTGTTGTTATATGAGTGCCGTGTACGTGAGGTGACGAGTGCGTACACGTGCTAATTGTTGAAAAACCCCGTTTTCATTAAGTAAATATCTGTGTTTCCCTTTTTGTTAAACACTACTTGTATTTAAAACCTACTGTTTAGCTTAAGAACGCATGCTTAAGTGACTTAACTGTACTATCTGCTTAAATTGTCTACTTGAATTCTGTGCAGCATGTTTAGAATAGAAATCTCTGCTTTTCTTGGTATGAACTTGAATAAAACTGTAGATTCTTTCTTGAGACTGTTGTATGTTTACTTTGGGATTACGGATCGGTATTCCGGTAGATCCCCCCGCATGTTTACTTTGGGACTACGGATCGGTATTCCGGTAGATCCCCCTGCACATTTATATTTGGAACTACGGGACAACACCCGGTAGATTCCCCCGTATTAGATATTTACTTTGGGACTACAGATCGGTATTCCGGTAGATCCCCCCTTCACATTTATGTTTGGGACTTCGGGAGGATATCCTGGTAGATCCCCCTGTTGCTATCTCTGTGTACTGAGTTATATTCTTTCTGTGCTTTATTCTTTATCAACTGTTAGTACTTTAATCATACTNGTATCTTAATTATATTGTCACATTTCGTACTGCTTTATCTTCTATGTATATATATATATATATATAACCAGTAGGGCCCTGACCTTCCTCATCACTACCCGATCGAGGTTAGGCTTGGTACCGCTGTGGTGTACTCATGCCCTTTCCTGCACATGTTCTTCGTGTGCAGATCCAGGTTCTGCTGCACAGCCGTTCTATCAGTGAGGCAATCGCTATCAGAGACTTCGAGTTATATCTGCCGCGTCCGCAGATCCAGGAGTCCCTCTCTATTCTTCCCTTTAGCTTTAGACTTCCTGTATTTACTTTTGATTAGACATTCTGGAGTTAGAACACTATGTAGTTTTCCATAGCTTGTGATTTCATGAGATTTCGGATTTTGGGAGTGCCTTGTGTTCAGTTTGAGAGGGTGAAATTATATATGCCGAGCGGCATTCTTAAACTTCTCTATTATATTATTCGTATTTTGCTAGTTTCGTATTTTATTTTCCTTTTTCTGCAAATTGTTAGGCTTACCTAGTCGTAGGGACTAGGTGCCGTCACGACAGTTCACGGAGGGAGAACTTGGGTCGTGACAACTAGCGATAGGGGTGGGCATAAAATCCGAAAAACCGAATTCCGAACCGAACCGAACCGAATTAATTTGGTATTTCGGTATCCGGTATTTCGGTATTTCGGTATACTTCGGTACATATATTGCGGTATTTTGGTATTTCGGTCGGTACACAGTATTGAATTTTTGATATTCCGGTATACCGAAATACCAAAATATTTAAGTCCAAGCCCACCTCTATTTCTATTGGGAGAATGACACAGTTACCCACAAAAATAAAACTATTTACCCTTGTCTACCCATTTGTTTTCCTACCCATCAAACTAATTACATTTCCTACCCATAGTAGTTTTTGTGGGAAAGTTTTTCTTTTTTCTCCAATTCTTTTTTATTTCTATGCTTCTTTTCTTTTTTCTTTTAGTCTTTCTTTTCTCCTTTTTTTTCTCGTTTTCTTCTTATTTTTTTTCTTTTTTCCTTTTTTAATTTCATTTAACTTCTTTTTTTTATATTCTTTTTCTCTTCATAATCTAATTTCATTTACTGTTTTCACTATTTTTATTATTCTTTTTTTATACAATAAGAAAATAACTGATATTGTAAATATTTGTTCACCTTTTTTTTTAATATAACTAGTACAATATACCTTTTGTTTTTTTTCTTTCTCATTTTTTAAATTTAATTATCAAACTGAAATAATATCAGTTGTCACTTGATCTAATTCACTGAATATCACACTGACTACTGCTAAGCACCATAAATTACATAATCAGATTCTAAGAATCAACACGTGATTGCCATGCAAACCTTGATCTCCTTCCTTACAAATATCATTACACACTCTACCATTAGCAGTAATACAACCAGTTATAGAGCAAGAAAATATAATCTACGGCAACCAAATCTCCATATATACTAGTTAAAATAAAAATGATAATAAAATATTGAAAAATGCAATAAAAGTATAAGTAGCAAAAAAGACTTCTAGTACCATGTGATACCAATATGGTATATATGTATACCAACAGAGCATATGATTGTTCTAGAATATTGCTACAACTATCTGCGACTATACTACTGTACCAAAACATTAAAGGACGCAATAAAAGTATGAGAAAATTACATGCTCGTATTGCAAGCTAAATATTCGCAAAACAACTTGCTCATTCCGTATACTAACAGGATATATAGTTGTATGGGGTCGTTCCAACAATTGCCTATAACTATAAAAATTATTACATAATACACATAATTTATGTCCATTGGCACACAAAAATTCAAACACTACAAATCATGTTCATATAAATATTTTCATAATAAAATTCACTTAAAATGCAGCTAAAACAACCAAAATAATGTTCAAACTACCATATGATACCAATATGGCATATAACTATACCAACATGGTATACAGTTTTACTGGTTAATTTTCGGCAACTATATGACTATACTACTATTACATAACACACATGCATAAAGGAAAAAATAAAAAAAATAGTGTACCACATATTAATATAATAAAGTATTTCAAGAAATTGTACTATATTACTATTATTAAAAGAAAATAAAATATTGTACCAATTAAATGCAGCTAATATAACCAAAAAATGATTCAACTAGCATATGATACCAATATAGTATATAGCTATAGTAATAGGGTATATAGTTGGAATGAATTGTATACCAAAATGGTATATTTGTATACTATTTGGGTATACAATACAAATTCGTCTTCTTCTCTGGTTCAATTATATTTCAACCCAACTTTCTAAAATCTACTATAAAATCTCCACCAAATTGACTAAAACTTTAGCTACAACCTCCAATTAACTTTCCAAACAAACCCATACAGGATCGGATCAAAATAATTAAAAACTCAAACAAACCAAGTTATGAGTTTCAAGTTTCAAGATCCTTCAATGATGGATTTAATTTTTTCACAATAAAATCTTTGAAAATTAGCATTAACATCATAATCAAAGAACAATACCCAATAAATTCCAACAGCAAACACTTCAACACACATGAAAATTCAAATTTTAGTTAGATAGTACATATTATTTTTTGTTTTACTTTTAGGAGATAAAACAAATTATGGAGCACAAATAATAAAAAAGGGTGATGATAGCAAGAAAAAGATACAATACTAACAACATACAAATGCTATCTCTTTTGTGATTGAACTTCTGATTGAGAATTATGATTTTTCTTGGAGTAAAAAAGAAAAATTAACTTTGAAACTTCTTAACAGTGTTTGCTGCTTCTCGTTGAGAAATGGGTAGCGGCAGCAGCGACAATTGATGAAGAGATAAAAAGGAAAGCTAATTATTTATTGGGTTGGGCGGGTAATTAGTTGTAATGGAATAGGTATTTGATGTAATTACGTTTAAAATGGGTAATTACGGATAATTACTTTTGATTAGGTAGGTATATAGGGTAGTTTTGGGGGAAGTGCACGGTTGGCCACTAAAAATACATGTATTTACTTTTAAGCCACCGTTTAAAATGTCTTTAGTCTTTAGCCACTGCTTTAATAAACACTAACTGTCCGGACGAAAATACCCTTCTGCTCATGTCCTTAACTTCAGGACTTCAGGACTACATGTCCTTAACTTTTGAACTTGGAACTCTAAGTTCAGGACTTCAGGACTACATGTCCTTAACTTTTGAACCTGTAACTCTAAGTTCAGGACTTCAGGACTACATGTTCTTAACTTTTGAACTTGGAACTCTAAGTTCAGGACTTCAAGGCTACATGTCCTTAACTTTTGAACTTGAAACTCAAACTTCAAGACCAAGCATCCTTAACTTTTGAACTTGTAAGTCAAATTTAAGGACCTATTGTCCTTAACTTTTGAACTTGTAACTGCAAGTTAAGGACTGCTTGTCCTTAACTTTTGAACGTGTAACTATAAGTTAAGGACTGTCTGTCCTTAACTTTTGAACTTGGAACTCAAACTTCAAGACCAAGCGTCCTTAACTTTTGAACTTGTAAGTCAAAGTTAAGGACCTATTGTCCTTAACTTTTGAACTTGTAACTGTAAGTTAAGGACTGCTTGTCCTTAACTTTTGAATGTGTAACTGTAAGTTAAGGACTGTTTGTCCTTAACTTTTGAACTTGGAAATCAAAGTTAAGGACCAATTGTCCTTAACTTTTGAACTGGTAACTGTAAGTTAAGGAC
>NW_017670299.1:7473-48307 GCF_001879085.1 Nicotiana attenuata
ACTTAACTTTAGGACTTCAAGTTAGAAACTCGAGATAAGTTCACCAGCAGAAAAATCAAAAGATAAACTATTATTGTTTTTGTTGTGTTGAGTTTTCAACGTTTTTAATTTTCGTGTTAACGAGTAATTTTTGGTGTGCAGCAACAACAAACAGGGAAGTTCAAGACTGTGGCAAGAGATGAAGTTGACAGATAAGATAATACATGTACGATAATTAAACAGAATTGCAAAAACAGACATTGAGAATCCTAGTTTTTAGTAGTGGATTAGTGGTAGAGTAGTTGATAGTCAGTAGTATTCTATGATTGTTTAAATTCGTAATCATTTTCTTCTATACTTATCATTAATTGAAGTCTTTATGTTTTGAATGCATCGGTGTATTTTCGTTTGGGGAGGAAAGGGTAACACAGTCTTTTCGTATTAATTTTAATAGGCTAGTGGCTACTATTGCTAAGCATTAAAAATGCTGAATAAAAAGTAAATACCAGGTTAAACAGTGGCTACCCCACGCCATTTCTACGGTAGTTTTCCCATTTCTATTTTCCAGCCCCTAAGCCCAATACCCCAAGCCCCATAATTCCCTAATCCCTTAGCGCCTAGCGGCCTCCCTTAGGCTTAGAGACTGTTACGACTTACGGCAGTAGCTTCTTCTGCTTATGTTTTACTTGTTGTTTGTATAGATTTCACTAATAATGTCAAGATTTTTCACATAAGTTTTATTAAAAGCAATGTCAAGTAACTATTTTTAGCTATTAGGTAACGTGGTAATGTGAAAATTAGAGATGATATATAATTAACTTGGTTCAATGGATTTGCTCAACAAGAATAGTGGAAAGCTTTGTAGACTAAGAAGGTTAAAGATATCGATAGTAAGCTGCCATTGTAAGAGATGAACCTCGATCAATTAAAAGATTCAATTAAGTTGGAAGAAAATGGTGTGCTTATCTCTAGTACAAATTAGTACATACTATGTCTAGTTCCTGGAACATCTGTTAAAGTTTTATTCTGTTTTCTCAAGAAAAAGAAATATCACTTTGAAGATCTTTCACTGCTTTGTCGGACAAGGTCACAAGACATCGATCCTTGTAGTTAAGACTTAAGGTGCTATACTGGCTGCAATGTGCAATCTGTTGCTTCATTGTACAACAATAAACTTGTCACGTTAGATAGGATTATAGAACGGTGCAATACCGTATCGAAATCGTACCGAACCAAACAAGAAAATACCGAACTGTACCAAACTACTTTGGTATGGTATTTGGTATGCACAATTAATATATCCGAATACCAAAATATCGAACCGTAATTCATAAATGCGGTACCGAAGTACCGAACGCCCTCCCCTAACTAGCGATATAACTCACGATTTTGCCGAGGTCGTTCGGCCCAATCTAGAATAACGTGTACACTGCCGAGGGACGTGCGGCACAATCCACAGATGCATCTATATAGTGCCGAGGCGTTCGGCCCGCTCCACAAGAAAAGGAAGGAAGTTACCGCATTACGAGACACGTGCTTACAATACAATACATGAGCACAATATGATTATAATCTTTAGCGTTTCTCAAATAACTCGCCCACAACTCAAAGTGATAAGGCTCGGTCTATTATACATATATTTATTTCTAAACTAATTTCAGTTATAACTTCAATTAATTAAGCCAGCAGAATGAGTTCAAATAATTCAAATATTACATGGTAAGATCTTAAGTCTATCCGGACATAAACATGCTTTAGCTACGTACGATACCCACAACCAGTTGCACATAACAATAAATATCACCTAGGGGGTAAATTCCCCCTCACAGGATTAGACAAGAGACTTACCTCGCTCCGAAGTTCCATAACCGGCTCCAACGCCTCACTAACACCTCAACTCCAAGCCAAACGTTCCGAAACTAGTCAAACAATGTGAAAATTAATAAAAATATACTCCAACACTTACAACATAACAATTTATAATGATTCCCAACTCCGCTCAAAAAGTAGATAAAGTCACCCTCAGGCCCACGTGTCCGGAATTTTTTGAATATAATAATTACTCATAACACCACGAACTCAAATATAAAATTAATTCTAAATTCCATGTCCAATTTCGTGGTCAAAATCTAAAAATACCAATTTCTAGGTTTTTACCAAAATCCCAAATTTCTAGTAATTTTCATGTTTAAACCCATATATAAACCATGTATTAAACTTGTAATGGGTGGGAATCACTTACCTTGTGTTGCTAGATGAAACTCTCCAAAAATGGCCCCAACCAAGTGAAAATGAGAGAAAATGGGCCAAATCCCGTTTTTAAAAGAACACTTCCGCCCAGACAACCTTTTGCATCTGCGGTCCAGTAGTCGCTTCTGCGGCACCGCTTCTGCGGAAGCTCCCTCGCAGATGCGGTTTCCCCCAAGGCCAGCTTATCCCGCTTCTGCGTCCATTCAACTGCAGGTGCGCATCCGCTTCTGTGGAAAAACTTCTGCACCTGCGGACTCCCAACTCGAGCACCATTCCGCACCTGCGCGGCATGACCGCAGCTGCGGCTCCGCAGGTGTGCTATAACACCCACACGTGCTATCCATCAGTCCCTCACTCCATTCCGCTTCTGCGACCCCTAGGCCACTTCTGCGGGCTCATACCTGCGGCCCTTTTCACGCAGGTGTGATTGCTCCAGACACCAGCTGCCTCAGCATTTCCCCCAAGCCCAAACTTGATCCGTTGGTCATCCGGAATCCACTCTAGGCCCTGGGGACCTTAACCAATTATACCAACGAGTCCCAAAATACGTTACAAACTTAGTCGAGGCCTCAAATCATGCCAAACAACATCAAAACTATGAATCGACGATCGAAATCCTTCTTTGACTTCTCAAACTCTCAAACTTCGACGAACGCGTCCAAATCGTATCAAAATATTCCGGAATGACGCCGAACTTTGCGAACAAGTCATAAATCACAATACGAACCTATTCCAAGGCTCGAAATCGCAAACAGACATCGATAACACCAAGGTCCACCTTAAACCAAACTTAAGAAATTCTTAAACCTTCAAAATGCTAACTTTCCATAATAAGTGCCAAAATGCTCCCGGGTGATCCAATACTCAACCCAAACATACACCCAAGTCCGAAATCATCATACGAACCTATTGGAACCTTTAAATCTCGATTCCAAGGTCGTTTACTCAAAAGTCAAATCTTGCCCAATTCTTCCAACTAAAAACTTCCGAAGTTAGAATTTTCTTCCCAGATTAGCTCTGAACTTTCCGAAATTCAATTCCGAAATTCATAATACCTGAAGTGAAGCTACTCAAGGTCTCAAACCGCTGAACGACGCACTAGAACTCAAAACGACCGGCCGGGTCGTTACACATTCTCAATATTTAAATTCATTTGCACCGAAAGTACAAAAAAAAGACTTACGGTCAATATTAACAAAACTAAAAAAAACTAATCCACACCATTTAAACATGCTGATTCAACATATCAGTGGGATAAACACATAGAAACCAAAGTACTAGCAATTAATCAAGCTCGTAAAATAGAACATATTCATGTAGCTTTAAACATGTATTAATGAACCAAAAAAAAGTAAGAACTGGACCTTAGCAAGCAACTTCTCTTTTCCGAACTTGATTTATACAAGACCTCGCTGCCAAACAAGTGCATCAAACCAAGAGCGAATCGGCAAATGAGCAGAAAATCTAGCGAGAAAGCTTCTAAAACTCGAACCCGGACCATTCATCGACTGTACCTCACGAGGCTGCTGGTTGTTTTGTGGTTATTAGAGCTCGTTTTTGGACTATTTTTGATGGGTTTGAGGACTGATATAGTGGCGTTTTGGGGCTGTTTTCAGGTGGTTTTTGAACAAATTTTCAGATATGTTTGGCGTTGGTTTTGGATGGAGAAGAGGGATGGTTTGGAGGTGGATTTCCAGCTTGTTTTTTGGGCTGTTTTGAGGTCGTTTTTGAGCAGCTTTTTTATGGCATTTTAATGGAGTTTCTGTTTGACCAAAAAGTGTTGAGCCTTTTAGTTAAACCAATTAATGATGAGATGAGGGATGAATCTTAGTTAAATATAATTAATTCTAGATCTAGTATTAAGGGATATCGCCTGTACGGATAATGTCTAAAGGTATTGAATATCAAATATGAGTTCAATGATTACCAATGAATGATAAAGTAATATGAACATGCAATAAATGCAATAAATGGTAATAAATGTAATAAGAGGGAGTTTATCACCCAAAGATAACATGACTTGGATGATTCTCCCACCTGACAGCAATGTGCAGGGATGAGAATCAAAAATGAATAATGGATCCTTGGATCTAACAAATGGAAAGTGAATAATATATCTGAGATTCAGTAGTCAGTGAACAAGACAACAATTGTATATTCTTCTTTTTCAACTCTTTACAAAAGTGTTCTTATCAGAGGTCAAGATCCCCCCTTTTTGTTCTCTATCTCTTCCTATTTATAAGGGATATTTCCCAAAAACCCTAAAAAGTATAAAATAAGGAATATCCAAAGGAATATTCCTTGTGTCCTTATCTGAACCTATGCTACCATTATTTCTTCATCTCAGCTGCCCGTCTTTGGCATCAGCCCTCTCGAGAGCGGCCTCCAGCTATTACACCGCGGTCGACGCCGTCCTTGGTCTCGCTTATCCATTACTGCCAAGTCCCAAAATTTAGACCAATAGAGTTAGTCCTTCCTCTTATTGAGGTCGTGGTCCTGCATGCCCTCGATAAGCAAACCTGATTCGCCTCCGTTTTGGAAAAATTTGGTTGTGTTGAATAAGTCGGGCCGGTCGAGGTGGAGAGAACGACGCAACCAGTGAAGTCGTGGTTGGTGTGGCTACCGTGGGGTGATGTCATGGCCACGCTGTCATCATTATGCATCTTCCGAGACAGCGTCTGTGTGTCTGCCACTTTAGTTTTAGTGCCATTGACAATCCTTTGCTTCGATTCTCGCGCCACCCAGCCCTATAAATAGATGGGGGTTTCATTTTTCAGAAGTTTTCACCATCCTTTATCTTGCATGAGCACTATTGTTCTTTGATCTTCTTTGCTAGTTTCTGCTCTTGATTTTGCTTTTCCGTTTCCATTCCTCTCCTCCTTACCTAGTTGTTATCTTCTTCTTCGGGTTTGGTAGAACATATTTCATTGCCGAAATATGTTACAAACTCTTTGCATTCATGACGAAGTTTCCGATGCCACTCAGTTATCGGTGGCTCCTCCTCCCGGTGGTGAGAAATTTATGGCTGAAGAGGATGAGAGCTTTCCTACTGTGGAGGAGATAGTTCCCAGAAACCCTTTATCTAGAAATGATTTTCCCAAAGAGCCTGCTCCCGCTCCGCTCAGGTGATCTCCGAGACTGGACCGTCTCATATAGCCGACCTTCGATCCAAATATCGCATCCCTCCCCATGTCGAGATAGTTCCAGCCGGTGGCGACATCGTGGAAGTCCATCGACCTGGGTATTATGCTTTATATATCTTTCCATTCTTGATCGATTATACTCTTCCTCTTGTTCCGCTAGCGGAGGAATTTTGCCGGTTTTACAACGTCTGCCCAGCACAACTCTCTCCTTACTTGTATAAAGCTTTTTTGATGCTGACGAAGTACGCGGAATTGGCTAGTTGTGAGGTTGATGTTCGCCATCTGCTGCACTTGTTTTCACCAAGTTTATAGAGGTACTATGATACACCTACGACATCGTGGGACCAGAGGGCTGGTAGTCGGAATGGATGACAGAACGAATAGGAAGTTCTGGCATAAGTACTTCTTTATCAAGACCGAACACTTGGTGGCGGACCCGACTGGGTTTCCCGAGCAGTGGAATCATAATCGTAAGTGTCTGTCATACGCTCATTGTCTTCTTTCGTCCTTTCTTTTTCAACTCACTGGCGGTTTCTTTGTTTTTCAGCTAAAAAGCGTGCACCCTCCCCTGTCTTCGACATTGAATATTGGGTGGCTCGCGTGTTGCCACACATGGCGGGTATTCGTGATTGGGCGGTTTTCCACAAGCGCTTCGGGCCGAAGGTCCCATCTAGTAAGTGTTAATCTTGCTTCAGCTCTCCGTTGTTTTCCATTGCTCGTTGATACGACCTCCTTTTGGTGCTAGGTCGACGAATTTCCAAGAAGAAGGCTCCAGTGCCGGCATTTCGCCAAGCTATTGCATCGGTGGGGATGCAATTCGCTTTGGCCGAGTCCGTTCGCGGAGGTCGTACTCAAGCTCTGTCAAAGAGGGATTCCGCTCCTCAGAATGTTGATGTGCGGGATGAAATCTCTTCCCGGCGTATCTACAATCTCGTAGACGAGTCGTCCAATAAAGAGGAGTCACCATCGAGAAAGAGGCGAAGGATGGAGCTTGGGAAGGTTGTCATCACTGGTATTGAACCGAAGAAACTCATTGCTCCTGAAACGGCGCCTGCACTTACACCAGACATAAGGGCCATTTTTATTCGGATTCCATTATGGAGAGGAGGTCATCTAGGGCCGAGGAGGTGCAAGAAGGCGGGGGGGCTTGTAAGGACCGCAGAAGGTGGCTTGTCATCGGCGGCGGGGGGAGATAGACCGGCACCTGCGGGGGATGACGGTTCTGGTTCGAATATCGACCCTGAAGAGGTATGGGCATTCTTGGAGAGGAACACTCGCGTGGAGGTAAGGACAGAGGGTCCCAACCGACACGTAATCATCTCCGTGGGCTATGACCTTTTGGCCAACTCAGAACGGGCGGTGCCGTCCTTTTCCCCCTTGTGCGTGGCTTCTGAGAGCACGACGCTACAGGCGATGAGCGACGCTGAGTATATCTGCCATGGCTCTGCGAGTAAGTGCTTTTTAATGTTAGGATTTGTTTCGCACGTGCAAATCTGCTCATACTGAGTCTCTTTTTTGTTTGCATGTCAGACTCTTATCATGGGGATTGAACGTGACCGGCGAGAGGAGCGGAGGACGGATCTCTTTAAAAAGGTGACCTCCAAGTACAAGGAGTACCGTACTAAGTACCGAACGCTGGCCGACGTCTTTACCAAGGATAGCGAGTTTCAGTTGTTTTGCGACCCGCTTAAACAGAAAGACGAGGATTTGGCGAAGAAAGATGAAGAGTTAAAGGAGAGGGAAGATGAGTTAATGAGAGCCATCGGTCGATGCAGCGAGCTTGAGGCAGCTCTGAAGGCCAAGGAGGACGAGCTCGAGGTGAGCAAAAGGGTGATGGCTGAGAACGCCGATCTTCAAGCGCGGGTGGCATTTTTAACTACCAAACTTGGGTAGAGGGAGGCGAATGCTGTTGATCTGCGGGGCGAGTTGAGCGCCAAGGTCAAATAGCTTGCTCGTACCGAGAAAGGTAGAGTGGCCGCTATGGCTGAAGCGGCAACCTTAGAAGATGCTCTCCGCGTTTGCAGGTCCGAGTGGGAGAGCGAGGCGAAGACCTTGGCGCTTATGGTGGCGCGGTTGGAGGAGCGGATCCAGGATTTGGAGATGGAGTTATCTGGATTGAACGAGCAGGCCGTTACCTTAAAGGCTGAGGAGGTGCGACGACAGTCACAGCCGTCCATGTCTCATACTTCTGCCGATCCCGGCGTGCCGCGGGAGTTGTATGAGATGTGGGTTCACGCCGAGGCTCAGCTCGACGTATATAAGTCTTTGAAAGCCAACGGGAATATTTCTGAAGTAGAACTTGAGGGTGTCCGTGTTAAGGCACGTGCGGTCCGTGAAGCTTGCGGTTATGCCCCTGGTACGCCTGGTGGGGATGCTGTTGATGATGATGCAGATAGGCTTGCCTCCGATTCTTGGTATAATGATGAGTATGCCGATGGGGATGACGCGGCGTAAAGCTGTCATGCTTAGTTTTTTGTTTTGTTTTGCTATTTTTGTGAGGGCGTCTTTGGGCCCTTTGTAAAAAGTATTGTAACTTGACAGTTGTAATGGAACAGCCCCCATTTTTTGCTACGTGTTTATTGATTTTCGTTCTCTTTTTTTTGTTATGTGGGGAAGTCCCTGATTTTTTGATAAGATTGATGCTCGATGCGGTCGAACATTGGAGACTTCGAGCAGAGTTGCATGTAAAAATAATTCGAGCGAGGTCGAATGTAAAATAATTCGAGCGAGGTCGAATGTAAGATAATTCGAGCGAGGTCAAATGTAAGATAATTCGAGCGAGGTCGGATGTAGAATAACTCGATCAAGGTCGAATGTAAAATAATTCGAGCAAGGTCAAATGTAAAAAAAATTCGAGCGAGGTCGAATGTAAGAAAATTCGAGCGAGGTCGAATGTAAGATAATTCGAGCGAGGTCGAGTGTAAGATAATTCGAGCGAGGTCGAATGTAAAATAATTCGAGCGAGGTCGAATGTAAAGTGTGAAAAGGCGGTGGAGAGTAAAAATGCTGCTTTATTTCATTCATTGGAGAATATTACATGTGTCCTTCCTTTCATACATATATTGGAGAAGTTTCCATGTATCCAATCCCTTTATCGTTCGTCCTGGAGAAGCAGTCGGCAGGCGGGCGATGAATTATACTTGAACTTTGAGACGTCCCCTTTGTCGCCTCATTAAAAACCTCTCCGAGAAAACCCAACTGGGATAAGACACGGATGAAGGAAAAGAGTACGACGTGGAGGGCGTCTGTTTTCAGAAGTTGAAGTATTTGAGATGGGCGACGTTCCAATTGTTTTGTAGTAGTTTTCCCTCCATCGTTTCCAGTTGAAAAGATCCTTTGTTTGCTGCTGCCGTGGTTTTATATGGCCCGTCCCAATTGGTTCCTAGTTTTCCTTCTCTTGAATCTTTGCTTGCTTGTGTTTTAGCCTTGAGTACATAGTCTCTGACTTTGAGTGGTTGTACTTTGGCTTTTTTGTTGTAGTACCGTTCTGCTTGTTGCTTTTTGGCTACCATTCTTATGTAAGCCATATCTTTTCGCTCCTCTGCTTCGTCGAGGTTCTATTTTTTGTTTTTGTCATTGCTTGGTCCGCTTTCGTTAGACTATCTCAAGCCGGGTCCATCGACCTCAACTGGTATCATGGCGTCAGTCCCATTGACTAGCTAGTATGGCGTTTCTCTTGTGCTTGTTTTTGGCGTGGTGCGGTATGCCCACAGTACCTCTAGGAGTAATTCCGGCCATAGCCCCTTGGCGTCTTCAAGTTTTTTTTTCAAGATATTCAGTATTGTTTTGTTGGAGAATTCGGCCTGACCGTTACCGGCATGGTGATATGGCGTGGAGAGTATTCGCTTGATGTGCCATTTTTTGAAGAACTCGACGGTCTTCTTTTCCGTGAATTGGGGTCCATTGTCACAGCTGATTTCTTTGGGGATGCCGAAGCGGCATATGATGTTTCTCCATATGAATGTGATAACTTCCTGTTCGCGTATTTGGGTGAACGCACCTGCCTCTACCCTTTTGGAGAAATAGTCAGTCAAAACCAAAAGAAAACCTCGCCCTGCTGGGAGGGGTCCGACAATGTCCATTCCCCATTTGATGAACGACCATGGCGATGTAACAGAATGGAGGTGCTCGCATGCTTGGTGTATCATAGGGGCTTATTTCTGGCACTGTTCACACTTCTTGAAATAATCGGCGGCTTCCTTCTTCATTGTGGGCCAATAATATCCTGCTCGAGTGAGGCATCTGATGAGGGCCCGATTGCCGGTATGGGCATCGCAATGGCCTTCGTGTACTTCCTCGAGTACGCGCCTTGTTTGATTCGGCCCTAGGCATTTCGCCAAGGGGCCTCCAAACGTTCTTTTGTATAACTCGTAATTTATGAGGCTGTACCTGGCCGCCTGCATTTGAAGCTTTTTGGCTTCTTTTTTGTCTGTTGGGAGTGCTCCTTTCTGCAAATATGTTATGATACGGTTGTGCCAGTCCCACGTCAAATTTACAGAGTGTAACTCGAGTTGGTCTATCGATGAATGGAGGAGGGTGATCACATTTTCCTTCGTGATGTTTTTGGTGGTCGCTGCTAACTTGGCGAGACCGTCTGCCTTGATGTTTTGTGCTCGAGGTATCTGGTCGAGTCGACATTCGTCGAATTTTGGTAGCAGTTTATGAATTTCTGCCTCGTACCTTTGTAGCATCTGCTATTTGATTTGGAAAGTCCCTGTGACTTGATTGACGACGAGTTGCAAGTCGCTTCTAAGGACGACTCGTCGTGCTCCATATTTGAGAGCTAGCTTTAATCCTGCAATTACAGCCTCATTGTTAGTCGTATCGGGGCACCGTATTGACTGGCGAATGACTTTGCCTGTTGGGACTTCGAGTACGAGTCCCACTCCAGATCCTGACGCGTTGAATGCGCCGTAAGTATATAGGACCCATAGGTCGGGTATACTGGGTGAGGTACGAGAAGTCTCTTGTTCAACCTCAGTCATTATTTTGGTACTGAAATCAGCGACAAAGTCGGCGAGTACCTGCGATTTTATTGCTGTTCGCGGCTGATATGTTATATCTGTTCACTCAGCTCTATGACCCATTTGGCCAATCTCCCCTATAGCTCGGGTTTATGCAAAATACCTCGTAGGCGGAAGGTCGTTACCACCGATATGGGGTGGCATTGAAAATATAGCCTAAGCTTTTATGAAGCTATAACCAACGCCAAGGCCAATTTTTCGAGGTGAGGGTACCTCGTTTTGGCGTCAACGAGAGTTTTGCTAATATAATAGATCGGAGATTGCGTACCTTTATCTTCGCAGGCCAATACTGCGCTTACCGCAACCTCCGATACGGCCAAGTATATAAGGAGGCGTTCACCAGGTTCTGCTTTGGCGAGTAGCGGGGGAGATGACAAGTACGCCTTTAGTTCTCTTAAGGCTTTGATGCATTCTGTATTCCATTGGAGCCCGTTGTCCGTTTTGAGCACGGTAAAGAACTTGTGACATCTGTCGGAGGATCGTGAGATGAACCTTGACAGGGCAGCTATGCGGCCCGTCAATTTTTGCACCTGTTTCTTGCTGGTTAACACTTCAGGTATTCCCTCAATGGCCTTGACTTGGTCGGGGTTGACCTCGATGCCTCTCTGTGACACCATGAAACTGAGGAACTTGCCTGAAGTTACGCCGAAGGCACATTTTTCGGGGTTCAGCTTCATCCCGTATTGCCTCAGTATCCCGAAGGCCTCTTTCAGGTGACCGATGTGATCTTCCTTCCTTTTTGACTTGACCAACATATCGTCTATGTAAACTTCCATAGTTTTGCCGAGTTGGTCCTTGAACATTTTGGTTACCAATCTTTGATAATTCGCCCCTGCGTTCTTTAAGCCAAATGGCATGACCCGATAACAGTACGTTCCTTGATGGGTGATGAAAGTAGTCTTCTCCTGGTCCTCTTCCTCCATGAGGATTTGATTGTAACCTGAATATGCGTCCAGGAAGCTTAACAACTCGTGCCCTACTGTTGCATCAATTAGCTGATCAGTATGAGGCAAGGGGAAGGAGTCTTTTTGGCAGGCCTTGTTCAAGTTTGTGAAATCTACGCACATCTGCCACTTCCCATTTTTCTTTTTTACCATGAATACATTGGCGACCCATTGAGGATACTTTGATTCTCGGATGGATCCGTTAATGAGTAATTTATCCACTTCTTCGCTGACGGCCTCGTTGATTGCGGTGTGGAATTTTCTTCTCACTTGTCGTACTGGGGGGTAGAAGGGATCGACGTTCAACTTATGTGTGGAAATGTCTTTCGGAATGCCCGGCATATCTGCGTGGGAAAAGGCAAACAGATCGGAGTTATCAATAAGAAATTTATGAAACCTGGCTCGGAGAGCTTATGGCCTATATAAGACTTTTTGCTGCTGTTGTTGTTGTCTAATTGGACGGGATCATGATCTTCTATTATTGACCCTGCTGCTTCCACGACGTCGGGGTCCTTGATAACGTCTTTTTGATCGCTGGGATTTGACCCCGACTTTGATAATTGCTATGCTTCTGAGTTTGTTCCTTTAATCTGTTGAGTGAATGTACAATCTTGGGCGATGCGGTAGCATTCTTGGGCTGTGCATCGTTCACCTCGGATGCTGAATATACCCCATGGAGTTGGGAATTTGATTACGTGATACTGGCTGGACTGTATGGCCCTCATGGCGTGTATCCATGGTCATCCTATGATTGCGTTGTAAGCTGTGTACTGGTTCATGACGTGGAATGTTGTTTCTAGGGTGACGCCCCCAGCTAGAACGGGCAGCGTTATTTCCCCTGAAGTTTGTTCGACTGCATTGTTAAAACCTGTTAGTGTTATGCAGCGTGGTACTATCTTGTCCTCGAGTTGCATTTGTGCAAGAACTCGAGGGTGGATAATACATGCGCCGCTTCCATCGTCTACCATTATTCTTTTAACAACATTATCTGAAATACGTAAAGTAATAACGAAAGCTTCGGAGTGAGGAAAGATCAAACCGTTGGTATCCGACTTATCGAAGATGATACTTTCTCCAAGGTCATCATATCGCTCGTGGGTGATTGACCTCTTTAGCTTGTGCGTGGTGGTAAACTTTATGTGGTTGATTGCTGCTTCGTCGCCTCCGCCAATGATCATTTGAATGGTGCATGCAGGAGAGGGCGGCATTGGTGGGCCTTGGTGTTGTTCTCTTTCGCTGCCGAAGTTGGCTCTTCCTCGGTCGCTCATCAGTTCCTTTAGGTGCCCTTGGTGGAGCATGTTCACTACCTCTTGTCGTAGGGCTATGCAGTCCTCAGTTTTGTGACCTCGCTCCTGATGAAATTCACAGAGGATATTCAACTTTCGAGTACTTGGGTCGGATTTCATCTTTTGCGGCCACTTCACGTTCGGGCCAAGCTTCTCTAGTGCGTAAACTATCTCTGAAGGGGAAACATAAAAATTGTGAGCAGATAGGAGCGGAGGCATATCCTTTTTCATTCCACTGAGTCCCTGTATGCGGTCTGGACGATTCTTCCATATGTCGAGGAGAAGGTGAAACGGAGGTTCTGACATAAGGTTGGTGCCTGTCTCGGTTGAAGTGGGGTCCTGACCGGTCTCTTTGACCATCACTACAACGGTCTTTCCTCGCCTCTGCTTGAGCCAAAGTTAACCGTTGTATCGGACCGTTGAGGTCGTCTTTGTCCGCTCTCACCTCGGTGCAGTAGGCGTTGTGAATTTCTTCCCAAGTGGTGGGGGGATATTTCATGAGTCTGCTTAATAGTTTTCTTGTCGCTCTTGATCCGTTCCTGTTTAACCCATTTTGGAAAGCTGCTACCGCCATTCCTTTCGATACATTTGGTAAGCTCATCCTTACCTTGTTAAATCCGGCCAAATAGTTGTTATGGTATCTGACGGCGCAACATTTCTGTTCGCTCTTTGAATGGATTTGTCAAGTATGTCATTGAGGGTACTTGTCAGCCACTCCTCCAATAATTTCTTCACTGTTGGTGGTGCTTCCTCAGCCGCAGATGTGGAAGCTCCCCTCTCGCGTGAAGTGGTTACACTTGCATGAGGAGGAGGTGAATCACTCCGCCTGGGTGTGGCATTTGGTGTTACACTCTCATCATCTCCTCTGTTATCCTCATTGATGGTGTCTAAGATGTTGGTAGCGACACCCATTATTGCCTTCTGTCTTTCATCTCCTTTTCCTGCCATTGTTAGTTTGTGCAAACGAGGAAAAGGTGACTGTCCCTTTTTTATGATCCAGAAGAAACTAAAATTTTAACTAAAAACTCCCCACAGACGGTGCCAAATTGTTTGACCAAAAAGTGTTGAGCCTTTTAGTTAAACCAATTAATGATGAGATGAGGGATGAATCTTAGTTAAATATAATTAACTCTAGATCTAGTATTAAGGGATATCGCCTGTACGGATAATGTCTGAAGGTATTGAATATCAGATATGAGTTCAATGATTACCAATGAATGATACAGTAATATGAACATGAAATAAATGTAATAAATGGTAATAAATATAATAAGAGGGAGTTTATCACCCAAAGATAACGTGACTTGGATGATTCTCCCACCTGACAGCAATGTGGAGGGATGGGAATCAAAAATGGATAATGGATCCTTGGATCTAACAAATGGAAAGTGAATAATATATCTAGGATTAAGTAGTCAGTGAACAAGACAACAGTTGTATATTCTTCTTTTTCAACTCTTTACAAAAGTGTTCATATCAGAGGTCAAGATCCCCTTTTTGTTCTCTATCTCTTCCTATTTATAAGAGATATTTCTCAGAAACCCTAAAAAGTACAAAATAAGAAATATCCAAAGGAATATTCCTTGTGTCCATATCTGAACCTATGCTACCGTTATTTCTTCATCTCAACTGCCCGTCTTTGGCATCAGCCCTCTCGAGATCGACCTCCAGCTAATACACCGCGGTCGACCCCGTCCTTGGTCTCGCTTATCCATTACTGCCAAGTCGCCAAATTTAGACCAATACAGTTTGAAGGAGCTTTTTACATGGTTTTAATGGAGGATGGTGGCTGATTTTTTATGGAGAAGATGGAAGTTTTTATGGGTTTTTCACGGTTGAAGCTTGAAGCATGGGTTTTAATGGAGGATGGTCGTTTTTCATGGGTTTTTCTGAGCTTTTTTCTATGAAGCTGGAAACGCAGAAGCAAGTTTTCTCTGCCTCCGTTTTTTTCCCCTTGTTTTCACGTGTTCTCCATCCCTTTTTTCCCTTTTTTTCATGTCTGTATTTATATATAGCTCTATGAGCTTGGAGAGCAAGAAACAATATTTGGGGTAATTTCCTCTTTTATCCATTGTGAGGGAATTATAGTGTATCGGCTATATAGGTGCTGGATGTTGTACTGGTAGGGACTGTGGCAATATTTTAAAGGTTTTGGACAAGTGTCTTAGCCATTCTTGAAAGCTATGTTAAGTGGCAAACTTGATCAGCCACTTTCTTGCCATGCACAACAAAGTTACATGCAATTACAATTATAAATAGCCATCATTTGGCTGCACAATTCATCTACCAACAGAAGTGCTTTTCTACTTAGCCTTCTTCTCTTTCTCTCTTAGCTTCTCTTATTTTCAATTTTTCTTATAAATTTTCATTGTCCTATTCTCTTTTCAATCTTGTTGGATTATTGTAATATAAATATTTTGCTGATTCCTCTATCCTCTAAATAAAATAGAGGTAAGCTTGTTTAATCCTGGAGAAATATTTCACACTGCTGAAATAGTTTCTTAGGACAATGCCCAGCACGACTCAAGCTAATTCGTGTATCTACTTACAAAGAATATTGAAACAGTATTATTGAAATTCTTGCTCTCAATTACTTCAGGGACCATATGTAGGTGAATATCATGGATAAGTTCAAAAGAAAATGGAGGAATATTTCAAAAAATGGGAGAGTCAAGACGTGAGCCTGTGCATGTGGTGCCATTGGAATTTTTGATAAAGGAATCAAACTTTGTTATGAAACTTTGTCATTTTGTGGTGAAGTGGCGTAATTTTATTTGCTCTTGCTCTTTTCATTTTGTTTTTTTTTTTCCAATTTTTTCTAAAAGGTAAACCAAGTTAAAAAATACTAAGTCGCTAAAGAAGAATTAAAAAACTACTAGCTAGCTTTTAAAGAAAATTTGTTTTTGCGAATTTTCTTTTACAAACGAAAAAACAAGGTATGTAACAAATGACTTGTTTACCTCGAAAAATATGAGTAACAATTAAACTTGATTTGTGGTTTTAAAGATATGTGATTCAATTCAATACCAATTAATGATCAAGAAATATAAAGTAGAAATGAAAGATAGAAGCGAATCAAACCAATGGTAGTTAGCAGCAGTGACCTCGAGGTGACTTAGGGCAGTAAGAACGATGAAATAATAAATTCAAAGCAAGAACAATTAAGCTAAGGGACAATTCTGATGAACAACAGGCAAAAAGGTAGGGAGTATATTCTTTGCACAGTAAAAGATGATGTTACAAATAATTGGGATCCCCCTTATATAATGGGGGAATCCTAAATAAGGAATATTTCCATTTACAGTAGGGACTATTCTTGGTACAGCTGTCTAACCGTCTAGTACGGAATCGTACAATCCTATTCCATGATTTACGCCGTGACTTAGGGGACGTGACAGAAATCTAGCTTGCTTTAGTACAACTCCATAACGGTAGTATTTCGAGGTCGAGCACACTTGGCCTCGGTATTCTCCGAACTCCTGCTTCCGAGCATTACGCTCTTTCTTCGAGCTCGAGCCTGGCCACCGGTTTCGAACTTGACTTCTCCCAGGCTGGGACCTAGGGCGGAACCTCGAACTTCACATTGGGGGCATACGACTTTGACCGCATATAGATAGGCCTGCGTTTCTTAGAATAAGATGATAAGAAACGGTTTGCACCTCGACTTCCCCGAACTTCTCATGGTGATGTCACGCCTGTGACGTAGGTGCTTGAAACACTGGAAATGTCACGTCGGCGTTCTTCCACAAAACATCAAATGCGTGTCAGTGTTGGTCGTCCACTTGCGCCGCCAGTCCATCGCCGCCTTTCTATAAACAGGAGGCTATCTTGTTGAACAAAGAACCGTGCTTTTTTGATCTTCATCTTCTTTTGGTCTCTCCCTTCTTTGCTTTCTTCCTTAATCGTCCATTTCCATGGTTCGAACTTGTGAACACATGGTCATATGGCAACAACTTTACCAGTTATGCCAATGTTTCCCCTTTCAAAGCTTTGATTTGAAGCAACGTGAGAAGGGCGCCGAATCCTTCTCGCATCACAAGATATGCGAACTTTACACTGCTGCTTATCTCTCTTAACTTCAACCTGGTGTAGCACTTCATTCCTTTTACACTCCATGGAATGAGGTGGCACTATCGTCTACTAACTTTTGCATCCACCCCAGAATAATGTCCCAAGGATAAACATTCTTGGACTGTTGCTCATGCACCTTGCAACCCTTTTGATTTTTCTTGTGATGTAAGGTGAAGCTACATCTTCTGGTCTTTTCCTTTGCCGCTCTTTTTTAACGGATTACGGCCCAGAATTTCAACTGAACGTTCATTCCCCGCTGCTGGAAATATGATTACTTTTATCGAAGACTTTCTGCCTCAAACCTCTTTGGGTACGAAGATATCCCTAACGGTCAAAACGGGGTCCCCGGGAAGGAGGCTCTCGAAGATGATGCTCTCGAGAACGGGGCCTTAGAAGTAGATTAGGTGCTTTTGTTTTTGCTTCTTTGTTTCTGTGTAAGTACCCTTCATGGGTGTTGTAGTTACATTTTATAACCATCCCTCGAAAATATAAAAGGATACCCTTATCTTCCTTTTGGCTCGTGTTGAATTCAGTTCTGTCTTTATTTGTGAAAAATATGATTGTGTAATTTTGACGGCTAGTCCGAACACCAGACTCAGGATGTAATAAACCCTTAGGTTTCTAATCAACCAACATAATATCCCTTAAGGCTTTCGTTAATTCTCGAGCTGAGCTTAAATCGATTCGATGTGAACTAGGAACATCGGGATTCCTGAGCCCGGGTTAAACGAGAGCAAGGTCTCGAATTCAAAATAAAGTTAGCCCTTAGGCTTCGTAGACGATCATCAAGTGAGAACTTCCTTCGAACTTGGGTAGCCCTTGGGCTTAGCAGTCAGGCGAGTACCTGTTCGAATCCTGAAAATAAAATTAGCCCTTAGGCTTTTTTGTAGTTGCCTAGTTAAACTAAGGAAAAGGGTAAAGCTAAGAAAGAGAAAAGAAAGCAGGGTATAATCTACCATATACTTACATTTCATGTTCCACTCCTCGAGGAACGACATCCAATCAGCAGGAATCAGGTCGGAGGTCCTGACTCGGACAAACCGGCTCATCCACCCTTGGTCTTTGTCCTCGTCGATGCTACAGAAGAGAGATTTCAAGGAT
Source organism: Nicotiana attenuata (assembly GCF_001879085.1). NCBI lineage: Eukaryota > Viridiplantae > Streptophyta > Magnoliopsida > Solanales > Solanaceae > Nicotiana > Nicotiana attenuata. The sequence continues at coordinate 25,272 of NW_017670299.1, forward strand.
CGGCATTGCAATTTTATCAAGCCCCCTTGATAAAGTCGGGGACTGTACAGTCTGATTATATGGTCGAGGGTTAATGACATCCCCTCGACTTGGCTCGAAAAGAATCTAATCAAGTAAACGATTCGCCAAAATGAAGGGTAAATTTGGCCAAGCGTCACTCGGTATCGTCGGCAAAAATCGAGAATGACCGGATCTATGGGACCCTGAGCCGGAATTGCAGGACCCAACGTAAATGGGTAGGTGTATACGCTCAAGTTCCCCGCTTTATATGTAGTGATGTCTTCCTCGGAGGAAGGAATCACTACTTCTTTATTCTCCCACTTACAGTCCTCCTTTTCTTGCGCAATCTCGTCCTTGGTTATCAAGCAAACATATCGAGACATGGGCTCGCATCCATCGGCCTGGTGTCGACACAGGTTTCTCGATTTTGAAATCGGAAGTTATTTCACATGGCGGAGGAATGCACTCCTCAATTCAAGGGGGAACAACCAGTTTACTCTTGGTCGGTCGAGAAGATGAAGGAGCTTTTTCTTTCTGGGGAACCGGTTTGGAGATTTTAGCCATCACGACACGGAAATTCAAAGAAAATGTAAAGTGTGATAGTAAGCCATTCCCGTAGGAAGCTGCTCCGAAACCCATTCCAAAGAAGTTCAGAATGCCCGACCGTGAGCTTTAACGAAAGCGTCTGCCAACATAGCAAATGATGGAGTTAGGGGCTAAGTTGTGATACCAAATCATAGCTCCCTTTGAGAGTGTTTCCCCAAACTTTTTCAACAACACTGACTCGACTTCATCATCATTCAAGTCATTCCCTTTGATCCTACAAGTGTATGAAGTAATATGTTCGTTAGGGTCGGTTATTCCGTTATATTTGGGTATATCGGGCATGCGGAATTTCTTGGGAATGGGCATCAGGGCTACGCTCTGAGGGAATGGTTTTTGTATGAACTTCTTGGCATCTAGACCTTTAAAAACTGGAGGTGCCCCCGGTATCTGGTCTACATGGGAGTTATAAGTCTCCACCTTCTTGTCGTTATCCTCAATTTTCTTTTCTCCGAACTCGACCCTTTTAGTGAGCTCTTCGAGCATCTTCATAATGGTGGGGTCAGTCCCCGAGCTGTATCCATTTGGTCCTTCCGGCATTGATTCAGCACGTCGATTATTTTCCTGTTCAACCACACTCGGGGTCTTATTCTGAATTTGAAGTTGAGCGATGGCAATTTGCTGAGCCTGCAACATCTCAAATATCACTTGGAGCCTAACTCCTCCATCTCTTGCTCCTGGCGTTCCTTGGTCCCCTGGTCGAGCATCCCCGCGTATACTCACTTCGGGAATAAAGGATAAAATATCAATATTGAACTTAACAAATATTTAAACACTAAAAGGTGATAAAAAATCTAAATATGGTAAAAAATTAGGTGCTCACAACATTCACCTAAAAATCAATTTGCAAGGTGAATATTAAAGAATTCTATCAATTACAGAGCTTATTCAAGAAGAAGGTTCTAAATTTCCATCTATAAAAACACCTAACTTGGCAACACAACTAGCTCATCATCTTCAAGTATGGTTCCAGAAAAAACCTTCCCGGTAAACTCAACAAATGGAGTTCCCTCTGGAATTCCATCTGGGGTGAATTATAGAAATTATGCACACGCAAAAAAAGGAATTGAGAAAACAAGTCAAATACTTGACCAATGCTAACAGGAGAATTAGGAGGAAACAAAAAGGGGTCGGAGGGAATTGTTTATAAACTGGTGAGGTAAATAAGAAAAATCACTACAAGAAAAGTGCCATTTACATGGGAATTTTTTCTGCAGGTAATACATGCGGATTTTCATGGAAAAATCTAAAATTCCTAAATATAAGAATATTGTACTTGCGAAAATGGGATTCCCAGGAAACTCCGCAGGTATATTTAGCGCCATCTAGGTAAATACCATATCCGTAGGTAAATCCGCAGGAAAGAGAATGAAAAAAAATAAAACAATTTTTCCTTTGATAATCCGCATGCATATCTCCAGGTAGACTACCTGCGAGTTTTGCTAGGGATAATCACATGGGGTTTTACATGGGGATATTATTTACTTGGGGAATTACTTGGGGTACTAGGGATCTATTCTTGGGGATTTACCTGGGGATATATGTACCTGTGGAATTACCTGGGGATATAGTTGCTGCGATTTTAGTTGGGGATTTATTCTTGGGGATTTACCTGGGGATATTAGTACCTGCAGAATTACATGGGAATAAAGTTGTTGCGATTTTAGCTGGGATTTATTCTCACTACTAGAAATTCGCTAAAAACTGACCAAAAGTTTCCGACCAACGTTGGTCGGTCAAAAGAAGCGACCAAAAACCGTCCAGCTTGGACGGAAACTAGAAAAAAAATATTTTACATTTTTTTTAAAAAAAAATGGGAGAAAGAATGAAAAATCCCGTCTAAGACCCTTTTACTCAGCTGGAGATGTCGCAATTGCGACCTAAGCTTCGCAAATGCGAAGGAGCCATCGCAAATACGAAGCCCTTCACAGTCATGCTGCCATCGCAAATGCGAAGAAAGTGTCGCATTTGCGAACACTATTCATCGCAAATGCGAGTAGAAGATTGCATTTGCGATCATACCCCTTTCCCGGACTCCCTTCGCAATTGCGAAGTTTTGTTCGCATTTGCGAACTCTGCTGGCCCAGGCCTTCTTCGCAATTGCTATAAAGACCTCGCAATTGCCATGCTTGCTTTGCTCACATTTGGGAAGCCTGATCTCGCAATTGCGAGAACAAAGGCCTGCAACAGACACCAGTTACACCAGCAAATCTCTAAGTTCCAAAATCACTCCGTAGCCTATCCGAAATTCACCCGAGCCCTCGGGGCTCCAAACCAAACATGCACACAAGTTTTAAAACATCATACAAACTTGCTCATGTGATAAAATCGCTAAAATAACACCTAGAACTATGAATTTAGCACCAAATTGCATGAAATTTTCAAGATAGTTTCAAAACTTCTATTTTCTCAACCAAAGGTCTGAATCACGTCAAATCAATTCTGTTTTTTTCACCAAATTTCATAGATAAGGTTTAAATATCATAACGGACCTGTACCGGGCTCCGAAACCAAAATACGGGCCCAGTACCAACAAGATCAAATCTTTTAAATTATTGCATTTTCAGTCTTATCAATTTCCTTCAAAAATTCATTTCTCGGGCTAGGGACCTCAGAATTTGATTTCGGGCGTACGCCCAGGTCTCATATTTTACTACAGACCTTCCGGGACCGTCGGAACACAGGTTCGGGTCTGTTTACCCTAAACGTTCACCAAAGTCAACAAAAATCATCTTTTTAAATAAAAAATCATCATTTCATAAATTTTTCACATAAGGGCTTTCCGGATACACGACTGGACCGTGCACGCAAATTGAGGAGAGATAAAATAAGGTTTTCAAAGCCTCAAAACACGGAATCGGATTCTAAAATAGAAGATGACCCTTTGGGTCATCACATTATCAACCTCTAAAACAACCGTTCGTCCTCGAACGGACATAGAAAGGTACTTGAGTCGGTGAAAAGATGGGGATATCTGCTCCGCATATCGCGGACTCCCAGGTAGCTGCCTCAACAGGCTGACCTCTCCACTGCACACGAACCGAAGGGTAACTCTTCGATCTCAACTGTCGAACTTGCCGGCCTAGTATAGCTACCGGCTACTCCTCGTAGGTTGAATCCTTGTCCAACTGGACAGTGCTGAAGTCTATCACGTGGGATGGATCGGCGTGATACTTCCGAAGCATGGACACATGAAACACTGGATGCAGAGCTGATAAACCTGGCGGTAATGCAAGTCTATAAGCCACCTCTCCCACTCGATCGAGGATCTCAAAAGGCCCGATGAACCTAGGGCTTAGCTTGCCCTTCTTCCCAAATCTCATCATGCCCTTCATAGGCGACACTCGAAGTAACACTCGCTCTCCGACCATGAATGCCACATCACGAACCTTACGGTCGGCATAGCTCTTTTGCCTGGACTGAGCTGTACAAAGTCTATCCAGAATGATCTTAACCTTATCCAAGGCATCCTGCACTAGATCTATACCCAATAACCGAGCCTCCCCCGGCTCAAACCACCCAACTGGCGATCGACACCGTCTACCATATAATGCCTCATAGGGAGCCATCTGGATGCTCGACTGATAGCTGCTGTTGTAGGCAAACTCCGCTAATGGCAAGAACTGCTCCCAAGAACCTCCTAAGTCAATAACACAGGCACGGAGCATATCCTCCAAAATCTGAATAGTACGCTCGGACTGTCCGTCCGTCTGAGGATGAAATGCTGTGCTCAACTTGACCCGCGTACCCAACTCACGCTATACTGCCCTCCAAAAATGCGAGGTAAACCATGTGCCTCGGTCAGAAATGATAGACACGGGCACACCATGAAAACAGACGATCTCACAGATATAGATCTCTGCCAACCGCTCCGAAGAATAGGAAACCGCCACAGGAATGAAATGCGCTGACTTAGTCAACCTATCCACAATTACCCATACTGCATCGAACTTCCTCTGAGTCCGTGGGAGTCTAACAACGAAATCCATAGTGATACGCTCCCAGTTTCACTCAGGAATCTCAATCTTCTGGAGCAAACCACCAGGTCTCTGATGCTCGTACTTTACTTGCTAACAATTCAAACACCGAGCTACATCTGCAACAATATCCTTCTTCATCCTCCTCCACCAATAATGCTGCCGCAAGTCCTGATACATCTAGGCGGCGCCTGGATGAATAGAATACCGGGAACTATGGGCCTCCTCTAAAATCAACTCACGAAGTCCATCCATATTAGGCACACAAACTCGACCTCGCATCCTCAAAACTCCGTCATCTCCAACTGTAACCTGCTTGGCATCTTCGTGCCGCACTGTGTCCCTAAGGACAAGTAAATGAGGATCATCATACTGCCGATCTATGATACGCTCAAATAATGAAGACCGAGCGACTGTACAAGACATAACACGGTTGGGAACAGAAACATCCAACCTCACAAACTGATTGGCCAAAGCCTGAACATCTAATGCAAGCGGTCTCTCACCGACTGGAATATGCGCAAGGCTACCCATACTAGCTGACTTCCTACTCAAAGCATCGGCCACAACATTGGCCTTCCTGGGATGATACAAGATGGTGATATCATAGTCTTTCAATAGCTCCAACCACCTTCTCTGCCTCAAATTGAGCTCCTTCTTCTTGAACAAATACTGCAAACTCTTATGATCCATGAACACCTCACACGACACACCATATAAATAATGCCTCCAAATCTTCAGCGCGTGAACAATGGGTGCTAGCTCCAAGTCATGAGCTAGATAATTCTTCTCGTGAATCTTCAACTGCCGTGAAGCATATGCAATAACCTTGCCATTCTACATCAACACCGGACCAAGTCCGATATGAGATGCATCACAATATACCATATATGGCCCTAAACCTGTGGCCAACACCAACATCGGTGTCGTAGTCAAAGCTGTCTTGAGCTTCTGAAAGCTCGCCTCACACTCGTCCGACCACCTGAATGGGGCACCCTTCTGGGTCAACCTGGTCATCGGGGCTGTTATGGATGAAAACCCCTCCACAAACCGACGGAAATAACCCGCCAAACCCAAGAAACTCCGGATCTCTATAGCTGATGCGGGTCTAGGCCAGTCCTTGACTACCTCAATCTTCTTAGGATCCACTTGAATTACACTCAGCTGATACAACATGACCTAAGAAGGCAAATGAACTCAACCAGAACTCACACTTCGAAAACTTAGCATATAACTGGCTATCTCTCAGAGTCTAAAGAACGATCCGAAGATGCTGCTTATGCTCCTCTCGGCTACGGGAGTAGATCAAGATATCGTCAATGAAAATAATCACAAAGGAATCCAGATAGGGTTTGAACACCCGGTTCATCAAATCCATAAATGCTGCTGGGGCATTTGTCAACCCAAATGACATCACTAGAAACTCATGATGCTCGTAACGAGTGCGAAAGCTGCCTTAGGGACATCGAATGCCCTAATCCTCAGCTGATGGTAGCCAGATCTCAAATTAATTTCGAAAAACACCTCGGCACCCAGAAGCTGATCAAATAAGTTATCCATCCTTGGCAATGGATACTTGTTCTTGATGGTGACTTGGTTCAACTGCCGATAATCTATACACATCCTCATCGATCCATCCTTCTTCTTAACAAACAACACTGGCGCGCCCCAGGGCGAGACACTAGGTCTAATAAAGCCCTTATCAAGAAAATCATGTGTCGCGCCCCCTTTTTCCTTCACGGAGTCCGGGTTTCGACATTCATGGGGGAACAACTCGTTTCCTTTTGGGGACTGGGTATCTGAGGAGTCGCCACCTAACGGATTAAGGTGTGTTAGGGCACCTAGAGCAATTAACTCATGAAACCAGTTTGCATTACCAGATATTAGGGTAAGGGCTCGAAATAACCTTGAGGGGAAGGTGTTAGGCACCCCTCGCGATCCACAACGGTGGGTCCCGGCCGGACTTAGTTATGTGAATTAGTCATTTGACAAGTAAGCAGTCTAAGCACGCATTTGCACAGTCTAAACATATATGCAGTCAAAAAAGTTTAGATGGTCTAAGCACACATAAATTAAGGAGATTTGAGCATTCCAAGCATACATAAACCAAGGAAGTTTAGGCAGTCTAAATACACATATGTGAATTGGGGAAAGGGGAGTCCTAAGTTGATTAGCCTATAGGATCAATCTGTGCAATGCCCGGTAATCCTCCTCAACTAGAGAGGCTACACGTGACATTAGCGCACAGGTCATCATATCCTTTTACTACCCATTACCCTCCCCTTGGTGGTTATATAAGCGAGACACCCCTAGGTATTTAAAAGGTAAAATCTAAGCGACAATAAAGAACATATAGGACTATCAAATAGAGAAGCAATTAGGGGGGCTCATGTTTACCTCCACACATAAACAAATACGTAGCACATCTCAAACAACTGACTTTAAAGAAATTCAGAAGGCCCTAGAACATGATATCTAGATGAACATCACAACACAGAATATGCAGTTTTTGTTTTAAGGCGAAGTGGCAGAATCCTAATCAGTTTGCCTACTAATTTTGAAGCCCGTTAAACCTGGACAATTTCACACATAAACAGAACCTGATTTCATAATTATTTAATTGCCTAAGGCTTGCCTAAGCGTGGGCCTGTATGCAGTTATAATCTGGGAACTAATCAAACAACTTGAAGTTATTTAGTCCTATAGGCATGCTGACCTAGGCGATTGATGTTACAAAACTGATTTTATGCATGTTTACACTAGGACATGATATCTATGTGTGGGACTATTTTAAACCTTTTTATAGACAATTATTTATTCGAAACGACGTAGACATGGTTTAGAACCAACGCAAACAAAGTCCTAACTCAGGATTTCTAATGCACATAAAGATGATCATTTTAATTAAGCATGATTACAGCAGCAGTTTAGTGACATGATTTCTAGGTGATATTAATTTGTGCAAAGTCAGAGAAAGAAATGATGAACTTATAACATGTTTCTAATATGCAAAATATAAACGTGAGTGTCCTAAGGTAGGTTTTCTAATGCAGATATTATAGACTTATGACATGTTTGATGCAAGTAACATAGCATATGGGCCTAGAGCATGATTTCCATCATAACATGCACTCAAAGCAGGAAAACTAAGAGCATGATTTCTACTATGTATCAACTTAAAGCATGGTATCTACCCAGTTTCCACAAACATCATAGAGGAACCCTCCCTTATTACTAATCACCCCAACATCTGTTTACAAATAATATTATTACAGACCAGGATCAAATGAATTACAAAAGTAAATGAAACTATGCTGGGAGCCTAAATCAGGCTCAAAGTAAACCTGGGAATGCCAGGCTTTCAACAGAATCTCAGAGGCCAAAGATCTCATAGCCAATAATGTGTGTCTTGGTGTGTCAGAGTTCCCTAAGGACCTCAAGGATCCCGGGCAGTGCTCACACCAAGACCATTTCTCAAATGGGTATTAGTTATGTGCAGTGTGGAAAGGCCAGCCCTGGTATACCAGAGTTCAGAGAGATCTCAAGGATCCCTAAGCAGTGCATATACCAGAGGGGCAGAACTTAATAGTCTAAGAGTAGAAGTGAGAGTGCTTGACATAAAACAGTGTTGAAATAAACTTCAGGAGTGAAAAGGTTTTCAGGAATAGACACAATTTTAGAGAAAATACCAATAGTGAAAAAATAGTTTGAGATCAAGAGCAATCACATAGACTAAAAATGCTTAGAGTCACAATCATTCAGCAATCAGTTTGCAAATAGGGGTCAAAGGGGTTGGGACATAGAGAGTTCAAACATACAACTGGGTCTAGGGGAGCAGATGGAGCAACAACTGTACAGAACAGACAGGGGTCTAATAGTTCCGAGACTTAACAAACTAGTCATGATAAGAAGCAATTAAGACATAGTCATGTTGAAGACAGGGTGGGTGCTCATTAGGATCAACCAAGTATACGAAACAACAAAATTAGCAACATGATTACACCAATTAAAGAGAGTAAACAGGGCTGAATAAACATGCTAGTAGAATATCAAACAGTCAGGCGAGCCTTGGGCATGCTGACTACACATTTAACAAGAGAAGGCAGAATTTAAACATGCCGACTAAAGCAGTAAACATGGAAACAAATTGAGTAACTAGTACAGGAACAAACAAGGATGTATAGACATGGAACACATAAGGTTGAGTTTAAAAATTTAACTAGAGACATACCAGTTAAAGAAGAAAAATGCAGAATATGAAAACAGGTGCAATTCCACTATCTAGCCTTGGCTTTCAGCCGGCTAGACCCACAGTAGCACAAGTAGCAAAGAAAGGAGAGAGAGTTTAAATGTATGTGTGTGTATTCTGAACAGTGTGTTCGTCCTTTAAGAGGCAGAATGAGAATGTATATATAGCACTTTAGGGAGTGAAACAAATAAGATAAAGAGAGTCGCAGTTCAATCAATTAGAAGCAATCAACCAATTATGGAATCAATTCCAATTGAGAAATCCGGAAAAGGCCCATTTAATTGGGGAGAGTCAGTTAACGGTCAGAAGTGGGACTCAAATAGGCAATAAATCAACACCATATCATATAAGAAGTCCATCAAATCCCCAAACTACTGATAACTAATTAACGCAAGTGTAATTAGTCACAATAGGGAAATAAATATAATAGAAAAAATCAGTGTTACCATCAGAAACACTAGGGTTCGAGCATACATGCGAAAATTAACCAAACATGTAAAGAGATGGCTAGATTGAAAATTTGAAAGTAGAAAAACCTCTTTAAGAGAAGTCTGGGAAGAAACCTAATTTCAGAAAGAGTGAATAAAATTGAAGCAGTTAACTAAACAAAGGATTTTCAAAGGAAAATACCAGAAAATACTCGAACTGTTTCAGATCTACAAAGATCATAACGGATTCGAGTAGTTGCAAAACTTAGGGTTTTCAAAACAGTAGAGATAAAGAAACTCGGTCAAAACCCATAGATTCAAACAAAAGCAGGAGGAAATTTGTACTCACAAACGAGAACGGCCCTAGACAGGCCATTAAACAAGTTTCAGGCAAGAACTAGGTCGAATCTCCATGAGATTCTTCTAAGGATCCATGAAATCAAGCAACCAGGGAACGTAACCGGTAATGGTCGGAGAATACTCAGAATCTCCATAGATAGGAGCTCTTCGCCGGTGACGGCGATTAGGGTTAGGGGTAGATCGAGAGAGAATGGGAGAGGTTAGGGAGATGAGGACGGTGTGTGAGGGAGTGAAAGAGAGGTTTGGGGGGGGGTCGTTCTAGGTTAATTAGGTAAGTTTTAATATGGACCATTGATCTAAAGGATCAACGGCCCCGATTTGATGTGGGTTTGTGTCGGGTAGGTGCAGATTGGGCTTAGGGTGAATCGGGTTGGTATTATTAAAGGGTTTGGGCTGGTATTAGAGGGTTAGGTCTGAAAATTAGAGAAATTAAAAAGGTTATTTGTTAAATAACCAAATAATTGATAAAAATTATTTTATAAAATAATTATCAATAAGAAAAAAAAATTCACGCATATAAGTGCTTTAAAATAATTATTCAGTATTTTAATAATATAATGGACCAATTTCTGATAAAATAATGCAGTGATGTATACATGGGCTATAATTGCAAAATTAATGCAATTGTAATCAAAAGGCGTAAATCTGGCCATTTGTAAAATAATTTGAACTTAATATAGCTATAAATAGCAATATTGAGTCATGAAATGCTATAAAGCCATTTGCGATGCAATTTGTAATTATTTATATAAATAAAACACTAGAATAAGTTAGTTTAAAAATATAGAAATTATGAAAAAAAAATGTCTACCGATGCTAATGCATAGTTTTGAAGGTATATATGCACTTTTGAAAAATATTATAGGGAAAAATTGGGTATCAACAGCTGCCCCTCTTTACCCGGGAAGGATGAAAGAGTTTTCGGGTAAAGAAATGATGGCTAATTTTGACCGATTGGGATGTTTTAGAAAAAATAGAGGCAGAACTCTGGTCTTTGAGCGGCCTACATATCCCTGGTTTTACAGAAATCAGGCCATGTGTAGTTATTATAGGAATGGTAGCAAGTTTCAGAAAAACTCCTTCTTTGGGGAGGATAGTATCGGATTGGTCTGTGCGGAGTCATGAAGGCGAATTTGAATCACGACGGATGTATCACAGGGCAGATATCTGAACGATCATAGAGTAAAAAACGGGTAATTGATGGTGGTGGCTTATGTTTGAAACTATCTCAGGATGTGAATATTGTGAACGGAAATCGGAACGAAGATTGCTCCAGTTTGAAGAACAGTTACTTCCTAGATTACCTGCAAAACTTAAAACACGGTGCATGCAAATATATATGGATTATTGCAAGAATTTAAACATGATGCAAATTCCCTTTGGACCACAAAGGTTGTCTTTGGACGGTGAGGATGATGTCCTTAGACCATGACGTCCTGGGCCATGAATTGTGAGATAAGAGATTCGCAGGCCATGAAATGATGGTCTCGGGCAATGAAAATGGTGCCTCCGAACCATGACGCCTCTGAATAATGATATGCAATTTTGAGAGATCCTCGGGCCAAGGCATGGTGTCTTCCGGCTATGAGGATGATGCCTTTAGGCAATGACGCCTTTGGACAAGTTGGCAATATTTTAGCCCATGAGATGTAATAATATGATGCTAAAATCAACAAGACAAGGAGGGCAGAGCTTAGCCCGAAAGAGGAGCAAATAGATAATGCCGGAATAGAGCAACATTTATGCAAGGAGGGACAATGCTTAGTCCCATGAGAAGGCAGCGCTTAGCCTTATATAGATTGAGACAGGGCTTAGTCTCATGCAAAGAGAAGGCAGTGCTTAGCCTTATGTAGATGGAGGCTGGGCCTAGCCTCATGCAAGACGGAGACAGGGCTTAGTCTCATGCAAAGAGAAGGCAGTGCTTAACCTTATGCAGATGGAGGCAAGGCTTAGCCTCATGCAAGATGGAGACAGGGCTTAGTCTCATGCAAAGAGAAGGCAGTGCTTAGCCTTATGCAGATGTGGAGGCAGGGCTTAGCCTCATACAAAGTTCGGGACAGGGCTTAGTCCCATGCAAATGGAAGGCAATGCTTAGCCTTATGTAGATATGGAGGCAGGGCTTAGCCTCATGCAAGGTTCGGGACAGGGCTTAGTCCCATGCAAAGAGAAGTGCCAGTGCTTAGCCTTATGCAGATGGAGGCAGGGCTTAGCCTCATGCNTCCATCTTCTTCTTCTCAATATCTCCAATTAAAGGCTCAAGCCAGACATCTGCTCCACCAGACTTCCTTAAAAGACTGTTATTAGCAGGAACCTCAAGTGTTACACTCCTCATAGCCAAACTTCTGCTACTGGAACCCTCCTCTGCATGCTGAACAGAGGAAGGGGGAGCTATAGAAGGAGGAACGGTAGAAGAGGTGAAAATAACAGGAGTCGAAGGAGTCGAAGCAGGTAAGGGAGCAGAAATTGGCAAAGAAGCAGGAACAGATAAAATGGGTAAAGAAGCACTTGAAACCAAAGAAGGAATAGAAGGAATAGGAATAGAGAAGGAAAGAGGAACTTCATCTAAAACCGAATCTAGTTCACCACTTTCGAAACCGTCAACGAAGAGACGTTGAGTGGATTCAATGGTGTCCCTTGGAATGGTTTCATCATCGGAAACAATATTAACAGGAGAGGAGGCACGGGCAGGAGAAATTTCAGCTTCATCTTCGGAAATGATGCGTCTCCTGGCTCTAGGTCTAACTATCAAAGAGGTGTCTTCATCTTCATCATCTTCAGAATCCTCTTCAACAACTTTCCTCTTTGACAGCGTAGCTTGTGTTCTCTCCAAAGAAAGGGGAGTACCAAAAGAGGCTCGAAGGGCAATAACTACTTCAGCTGAAGAGTTGCCACCTAACGGATTAAGGTGCGTTAGGGCACCTAGAGCGATTAACTCATGTAACTAGTTTGCATTACCAGAGATTAGGGTAAGGCTCGAAATAACCTTGAGGGGAAGGTGTTAGGCACCCCTCGCGGTCCACAACGGTGGGTCCCGGCCGAACTTAGTTATGTGAATTAGTCATTTGACAAGTAAGCAGTCTAAGCACACATTTGCAAATAAAGGTAGTTTGCACAGTCTAAACACATATACATTCAAGGAAGTTTAGATGGTCTCAGCACGCGTAAATTAAGGAGGTTTGAGCAGTCCAAGCATACATACATAAACCAAGGAAGTTTAGGCAGTCTAAGTACACATACATGAATTAGGGAAGGGAAGTCCTAAGTTGATTAGCCTATAGGATCAATCTGTGCAATGCCCGGTAATCCTCCTCAACTAGAGGGGCTACACGTGACATTTGCGCGCAGGTCATCATATCCTTTTACTACCCATTACCCTCCCCTTGGTGGTTATATAAGGGAGTTCAATTAACAAAATCTAAGCGTGCTTTACCCGTCCTTTCCTTGTGGCCCCGGAGGCGTTTAGGACCTCTATGCTCAGGCAGTTCTAGACACTCCTATGGTATTTAAAAGGTAAAATCTAAGCGACAGCAAAGAACACGCAGGACTGTCAAATAGGAAAACAATTAAGGGCTCATGTTTGCCTCCACACATAAACAGATACATAGCACGTCTCAAACAACTAATTTTTGAAGAAATTTAGAAAGCCTTAGAACATGATATCTAGATGAACATCACAGATATAGAATATGCAGCACTTGTTTAAGAGCGAAGTGGCAGAACTCTAATTAGTTTGCCTATTGATTTTATAGCCTGTTAAACCTGGACAATTTCACACCTAAACAGAACCGGATTTCTCATTTAATTGCCTAAGGCTTGCCTAGGCATGGGCCTGTACGCAGTTATAATCTGGGAACTAATTAAACAACTTGAAGCTATTTAGTCCTATAGGCATGCTGGTCTAGGCGATTGATGTTACAAAACTGATTTCATGCATGTTTACACTAGGACACGATATCTATGTGTGGGACTGTTTTAAACCTATTTATATTAGCGACATATTTCAAGGCAAATGCACATGCAGTCCTAAACAAGGTCTCTAATGCATATGGAGAAGGCCATTATATTAGGCAGCATTAGTAATAACCTAATAGTATGATCGCAAGGTGATTAGGCAGAAATCAGAAATGGCAAACTATAGCAGGTTTTCCAATATGCAAAGAATGCAGTAAACATGATTGTCCTAAGGCAAGATTTTTAATGCACAGAGATAGGTGGTCGTTTGACTAAGCATAATTATAGCAGTGATTTTATCAACAAGTTTCTAGGTGATTATGACTTGAGCAGAATCAGAGATAAGGTGATGAACTACAACATGATTTCTAATAGGCGAAAGCAATAAACGTGAATATCCTAAGACAGGATATCTAATGCACAAATTTAGCATGGTTTAATGCAAATAAGCATAGAAATGATATCTAGTGCACCACACAAACCTAGAACATGACTTCTACAGCAGATCAACATAATATAAAACCTAAAGCATGATTTCTACCCAGTTTACCCCACCGAATCATATAGCAACCTTCCCTTTTTACTAGTTACCCAATATCTGTTTACAAAGGATTATTACAGACCAGGATTGAGTAAATTACATAAATGAAATGTAAAATTATACTATAGGGAGCCTGAAGCAGCCCAAAGTAAACCTGGGAGTACCAGGCCTTCAGTGTAGTCACAAGTGCCAAGAATATCATAGCCAATAAGTGTCCAAGTGTGTCAGAGTTCCCTAAGGACCTCAAGGATCCCGGGCAGTGCTCACACTAAGACCTTTCTCAAAATAAGGACTAGTTATGTGCAGTGTGGAAGGGCCAGCCCCAGTGTGCCAGAGTTCGGAGGAATCTCCGAGGATTCCTAGGCAGTACGCACACTGGAGGGGCAAAAACCTAATGCTCTAAGAGTAAAGTGAGAGTGCTTGACATAGTTTTGAAAGACTTAGTAAAAAACAGTATGGAGATGACTTTTAGGAGTGAAAAGGAAGATTTTTCTGAAATATACCAGTTTTAAAGAGATGCTAAGAGTGAAAACCAGTTTTAGAAGAATACTAAGAACAGTTTTTGAAATCAGTTCTGAAGAGAGCAGATTCAGTAAACAGTCAATCAATCATAGGATACCCGGATTCATAGGCACTTAGCAAGCAGGTTTGCACACAGGGGTGAAAGGGATTGGGAACATATAGGAATCACATTGAGGATACATGAACAGGGTACAGGGGAACAACAAATGCATGGAACACTTAGGAGCTTCATAGCCTTAACAAGTTAACTAGGATAATAGGCGATTAAGACATGGAGCAAGGATGTAGTGGACAGAATCAAACTGGAAAGAATTATCGATTCCCATAAATAAAGTAGACTAAGTAAAACTTTATAAACACAAAGAAGTTAACCGGAAAATTGATTCAAAAACCCTAATAGAGATTAGTTAGGGCAAAAATCACAGAGCAATGCATTTAACAAAGGAAAATCATGTAGGTCAAAGATACAGAGTGAATCAATACAATTGGTAACATTGAAAAACTCAGAACCGAAGCAAAAAATTAGAAAATCAGAGTTTCACATAAATCGACTAGGGTTTAAGCAACTTTTGCGTAAATCAGTCAAGAACACTAAAGGATAATCGATTAAACATTTAAAAATCAGAAAGACCTTGAGAAAATGACTTATAATGAACCCTAGTTTGGGAAAAATCGGGAAACCAATTGAAACCGGAAAATTTTCAAGGAAAACATGTAAGGGTTGCTTGATTCATCTCAGATCTATACAGACCTGAGAAGATCGGAGATAATAAATTAGGTTTTTTAGAAAGCATAACAGAGACGAGAACATAGGCCTAGAAAACCATGGATTCATAGCAAAATAAGAAAGTTTTCTTACTCATGGTCGAGCAAACGGCCTGAAACAGGCAAAGAAATCAAAGGTGCAAACCAGACCGCCTAGGTCCCTTGAGATCTTCTCAAGGATGTAGGAAAATGATGAACCATAGCAACTAGGAGGCCGGTATAGGCCTGAGACGACAAAGAAGCATCATAGAACGGAGGGCTAAGCCGGTGACAGCGCCTGAGGATTAGGGTTTAGGTAGAGAGCGTTTGAGAGAGAAGAGAGAGGGTGACGGCGGGGGGAAAGGGTGGAAATGAGAGGATGTAAGGGGGTCATTAGGGTTTAATTATGGTAAGGGAAATCTGGACCGTTGATCAAAAATGATCAACGGTCAGGATTGGCCGTGGTATTGGGCCGGGCAGGCTAAGTTTTGGGCTTAAGGAGTTGGGCCAAATAATAAGGGGTCTTGGGCTGGTCTCTTGGGTTAAAATCGAAAATAAAAAAGGGCTATTTGTTAAATACCCAAGCAATTGAGTAAATTAATTTATAAAATAATTAACTAATTATAAAAAATGATTTTCATGCTTAGAAACATTTTAAAATGATTATTCAGTATTTTAAAAATACAATGGACCAATTTCTGATAAAATAATGCAATAAGGTATGCATGGGCTACGTTTGCAAAGTTATTGCAATTGTAACCAAGAAGTGCCAATCTGGCCATTTGTGAAATAATTTGAACTTAATAAGACCATAAATAGTAATATTAAATCAAGAAATATTTTAAAATCGTTTGTGATGCAATTTATAATTATTTATATAAATAAACACTGGAATAAGTTAATCTAAAATATAGAAATTATGAAAAAAATGTCCATTGATGCTAATGCATAGTCTTGAAGGTATATATGCACTTTCGAAAATATTATAGGGAAAAATTGGGTATCAACAGCTGCCCCTCTTTACCCGGGAAGGATGAAAGAGTTTTCGGGTAAAGAAATGATGGCCAATTTTGACCGAGCGAGATGGTTTAGAAAAAATAGAGGCCGAACTCTGGTCTTTGATCTGCCTACATATCCCTGGTTTTACAGGAATCAGGCCATGTGTAGTTCTGGATCCACCGGTGAATGAAGCCGATGGAGTTATTATAGGAGTGGTAACAAATTTCGAAAAAACTCCTTCTTTGGGGAGGATAGTATCGGATGGGTCTGTGCGGAGTCATGAAGGCGAATCTGAATCACAACGGATGTATCACAGGGCAGATATCTGAACGGTCATAGAGTAAAAAGGCAGGTAATTGATGGTGGTCGGTTATGTTTAAAACTATCGCAGGATGTGAACATTATGAACGGAAACCGGAGCGAAGATTGCTCCCGTTTGAAGAACAGTTACTTCCTAGATTACCTGCAAAACTTAAAACACGATGCATGCAAATATATATGGATTATTACGAGAATTTAAACATGATGCAAATTCCCTTTGGACCATGAAGGTTGTCTTTGGACGGTGAGGATGATGTCCTTAGACCATGACGTCCTGGGCCATGAATTGTGAGATAAGAGATTCGCAGGCCATGAAATGATGTTCTCGGGCCATGAAAATGGTGCCTCCGAACCATGACGCCTTTGAATAATGATATGCAATTTTGAGAGATCCTCAGGCCACGGCATGGTGTCTTCCGGCTATGAGGATGATGCCTTTAGACAATGATGCCTTGGGACATGTTGGCAATATTTCAGCCCATGAGATGTAATAATATGATGCTAAAATCAACAAGACATGGCTTAGTCTTGTGAGGTTGAGGGCAGAGCTTAGCCTGAAAGAGGAGCAAATAGATAATGCCGAAATAGAGCAACATTTAGCAAGGAGGGACAATGCTTAGTCCTATGAGAAGACAGCGCTTAGCCTTATGCAGATGGAGACAGGGCTTAGTCTCATGCAAAGAGAAGTCACTCCTTAGCCTTATGCAAGATGGAGACATGGCTTAGTCCCATGCAAAGAGAAGGCAGTGCTTAACCTTATGCAGATGGAGGCAGGGCTTAGCCTCATGCAAGATGCGGGACAGGGCTTAGTCCCATGCAGGAAGAAGGCAGTGCTTAGCCTTATGCAAATATGGAGACAGGGCTTAGCCTCATGCAAAGTTCGGGATAGGGCTTAGTCCCATGCAAATGGAAGGCAATACTTAGCCTTATGCAGATATGGAGGTCAGGGCTCAGCCTCATGCAAGGCTCGGGACAAGGCTTAGTCCCATGCAAAGAAAAGGCAGTGCTTAGCCTTATGCGGATATGGAGGCAGGGCTTAGCCTCATGCAAGATTCGAGACAGGGCTTAGTCTCATGCAAAGAGAAGGCAGCTTAGCCTTATGCAAATATGGAGGCAGGGCTTAGCCTCATGCAAAGAGAAGGCAGTGCTTAGCCTTATGCAGATGGAGGCAGGGCTTAGCCTCATTCAAGATGGAGACAGGGCTTAGTCTCACGCAAAGAGAAGGCAGTGCTTAGCCTTATGCAGATGGAGGCAGGGCTTAACCTCATGCAAGATGCGGGACAGGGCTTAGTCCCATGCAGGAAGAAGGCAGTGCTTAACCTTATACAAATATGGAGGCAGGGCTTAGCCTCATGCAAAGTTCGGGACAGGGCTTAGTCCCATGCAAATGGAAGGTAATGCTTAGCCTTATGCAGATATGGAGGCAGGGCTTAGCCTCATGCAAGGTTCGGGACAGGGCTTAGTGATCACGCTCAACTGAGTCTCGCAAAAGACTACGTGGGCGTTGCAAATATAATCTGAGTATTTATGCCCAGAGCCGAACCACAGAGAATTAACCTATCAATTACTATTGTCCGATTTACTAAATTCACACAATCTGTTTCCCCAAACTTTTTGATTCACAATGGTTGATTTTTCTAACAACTAAAGACTGAAAGTAATTAACAGCTGAAAATTAACTAAACTTGATGTGTAAACAATTGGAATAAGGTCTAAGGCAATGGTTTCCCCCGTTGGTAATTTCTTTGGTTGTATATGTCTTATAACTATGATTTAGTTGTCTCTATCAATCATGAACGCTCCAGCTATCATAAATCTTTCTCAAGCAATTATGATAATTTACTAGACGCACTCTCTCAAGATACGCTAGCTAAATTCACAATACAGTTCACTTAGATTGCACCCGAGGTATCGCTATCTCTAATCCAACCTCTAAACCCTCGGTTATGACTCTCGTCTATACTCCGGGAGTGATGTTGTTCATACAATCACCTAAATATGCACTCTCTCTCAAGTAGATACATAATAAATAGGAACGGATAATTGAGGGCCCTTTCAACTAACCACAATCAAAACATAGATGAACAAATAGAGATTAACAACCAAATCCAACTATATTAATAAAACAACCAAGTCATCCCCAACGGGTTCCACCAAACCCTTAGATTAAGGTATTTAGCTACTCATAACAATGGAGGAATAAACTACTAGAAGATTCATAATCGAAAATTGCAAGAAAAATAAAAGAGAATAAGAATAATGATGTTTTGGGTGATCTCTCACACTTGTTTCTCTTGCCAAAGTACTTTCTAAACAAATCTGCCCTAATGTGGCCGAATTCCTACTTTTTATAAGGGTTTACACCAAGTTTTCCCGACTTGACACTTTAGTCCCTGGCTTTTCCGCGTTCTGCCGCGGTCCCACCGCGGTTACGCCAGGACCGCGGCCAAATAGGTCCTCTGAATCTGCAACTCTGCTCTGCCGCGGTCCTACCGCGGTTACAATTTGACCGCGGCAGGCCAAGTTTAGCTCTGCTGTTGTCTCTTCACTTGGTGCATTTCGTGGGCATTGTTTGATTGGCCTCCTTTTCTCCGTAATTGATCCCAAACTTGCTCCATCGACTTCATTCGTTGGATATAGCCTGCAAAACATGAAAAACACTAATCAGAGCATTTGGTTATCACTTTTTACCACAAAGCTATACAAAAATGTGGTTCTTTAGGGTCAATTATAGTCTAATTCACCTATTATCAACACCCCACACTTAAATCTTTGCTCGTCCTCGAGCAAGTTGAACCACACTTCTAGGTCTAATCATTTGATGCATTACCCTTTTTATATCACACCTGCTATTATGAAGGAACAACCTAAGAAGTGCAATAGCCACACCTCAGATGAAGACTTTAATGCCATGCCACACTCATGCTTACTCTATGTACTCTAACAGAAGTGAAGACTTGCTCTTTCTTCTTGAGTTAAATGCCCTCACATCACATTTTTGAGAGAAGTTCCACACACATGAAATCAAACAACAAGGAACTGTAGATAGAAAGAATTCACTCACTCTCAGCAAAGAACATTTATATGCCACACAGATACACCATAAGCTTGCCCTTAGTGTAATACTCTACTAATGGAGTTGCTCAGTCTAAGATCAATAGGGCTTCATTTGGTTGTAATGTAGGCTACGGGACGGGTAAGATAAATTTAGATATGAAAGTGACTACACCTCCCTAAGCACTTTAATACATACATTTTATCAATTAAACCTCATCCTTATGTCACCCCAAAATTCCACCTTCACATCAGTGTAATTACCCCATTCTTCTTTAAGCACACTTGCATCAAGAGCCACCACTTATCTAGTAGTTTTTATGTTTATTTTTTTTTTCAATTCAAGTGGCTCTTCCTTTTTCAAAACAGTGCACCTTTCTCCTTATTCAACTAGTTCCACTCGAAAGCCAAACCGACCACCCCACACTTTAACTTTTACAAGGTTCATAACAATTCAAGTGCTCATGAGAGGTGAAAAGGTTCAAATAGATAGTTAATTCAAACAAATGGGTAAGGCTTGTAATGTGGTTGCCAAAGAAAAAGGATTATAGGCTCAAAGGGGTTAACTATGGTAATATGTACAGGTGGATTCATGATTATATAGGCTACACAAAGAAATTCCTAAATCATCTCTAAGACCAAACAATTACTATTTCGCTTTGCACACACACAGGGCAAGTTCTAGGTATCGCATGCAAGCACAGCATACGTGTATAACCTCACACACACTTGGCATGTAACTCATTCCGAATTAGTTTGTCAACACATTCGCATGAGTGTTCAAGTAAGACAAGGTGTGCAAAATTAAGGCATAAGATTAAGAGTCTACACGTGAGCCTAGGCGTCGCACCCTCAAGTTCATTTTAAGTATTTGCAGGTATGTACACCATGGGATGCATTCTTGCCCTCAACCATCTTAGCCCAAAAGAGTCCTAAGGGTCCTAAAATCTATTAAAGAAAAATCTATCTAACCCGGTTCAAGAAAAACCCTTGGAAAAGAACCGCGGTTAAAAGAAAAACCAAGGGGGAATTACTACACTACCTAAAAAGAAAAAAAAAAAAATCTTTTTGGCTTTTTGATTAGACTACTTCCCTCAAGAATACTGTCTAGGTGGTCCGTCATCAGGAAGAGTCTCGTACCTTTTCTAGTTTTTTTTTTATTTTTTATTTTATCTGACTTTAGCCCTCAAGAGACCCGTCGACAAGTGTCCGTCGTTGGGCCAAGTCGGTTACATCTAATCTACATACACAACAACACATATATACACTAACAACACATATGTACCCTAACCCAAGTCTCCCACCCCACACACAAAGAGTATGGCATGTCCTCATGTCATAAAACAATTTAAAGCACAGAAGGGTAAGAGAACTTCCCTGGTCATCAGTCGGAGTCAGAGACGGTGTTGGGATCCACGTGACAGGCCCTCCCTAAAGCACGGAACCAAGCCATCACCCGGCTCTCAGACCTGGCCTGCCGTCTAGACATGGCATCCAAACGAACATGCAGGCTATCTACCGAGGAGCGAAGTTCTGCCACGTCTTCCTCAACAGAAGGAAACAAGGGTCGGCTGGAGTATGATCTAGAGAACTCCACCCCAGTTCGGGGTTGCCGTGAGGATCCAGCTGCATCATAAGACCTCCTGGGTGGTGCCATGGGTGCTGGGGTGTCATCATCCTCGTCCCGGTCAATGTGTGTAGGTGCATCTCTGCCCACTTTGATCTTTGACGCTCTGAAAGCTGTTCTTGGGGGTAAAGTGCCATCCGTAGGACTGACTGGGACATCAACCAGCAAACATAACCTCGTCACAAGTCAGGGGAAGTAAAACCCCTTAGTCATCAGAGGCGACCGGAGGATCATTTCATCTCCAATGATTTTAGCAATATCAACGTCCTTCCTGGTCACGAAGCACCAAACCAGTAGAGCCCGCAAGCTGTTCACATCTGTTGTGTTGCCCGTGGGCAACAATCTGCTGCAAATCATGGTGAACCAGCACTTAGCTTCCCATGTGAATGACTTGGAATGCTGGGTCATGTTTTCCTGAATCCAAACTGGCCGTCCCCCTGAGCATATGGACTCAATCAGAGTGTCCCAATCGACCCCTGGAGAATTGTGGTAATAATCATTGTCACCAGTGAACGGAGGCAGCTGCAGGACCTGGCGAATTTTTTGTACTGAGGCATCTACTACTTTGCCCCGCACCACCACAGAACGGCACATATGTTCCGGGAAGTTCGCGTAGAACTCCCAGACTATCATTGGGTTTGCCGTGTCAGGTTCATCGAACAAGTACTCCATCCCCCTCCAGCGGATTTCCTCGTACATGTCCGGCTTTTCAACACGGAGGGCAGCCCTGTCAATACCAATCTCCGGGATAAAGCTTTTTGTGGCTTTCGCATGAAACCTGTCCTGGGCCTCCTCGGACGTGAACCGGGTGGCATCATAAGTGGGCACGTCGGAAGTGCTTTCCGAGTTTCTTCGCTTCTTACGGGCCATCGTACCTGCAATCAGTTCATTAGAACAATCAGGGCCAGCCAAACTTGTGCCAGTCGGAAGGATACTCAGACTTCGCCACCCGTTGGCACCAAACCATTACCCAAAGTGGACAACATCCACTATTGTCCCCACACCACTTATCAATGATACAATTCCGCCCTATAAAGCCCCCCCACAAACTTCCATCAATACATACAGTTAAATCTACCACCACCCACCCCACACACAAATTATCAACTAGAAATACACCCCACACAACTATACAAATCAACCCCAAACACCAACTACAACACCAAACTTGGAGTCTAAAACCCCCATTGCAACCAAAATCAAGAATTATCTACAATAATCACTGCATAATGTAAAATACATACAACATAAGAAAAAGTATAACAACTTACTTGAGGATTACCGCGGAGTCTTGAAAAAGAAAAGAAAAGAAAAAATTGGGGGGTTGTGGCTGGGTTGGGGGGGTGGGGCATTTTTTTTGGGGGGGGGGGTGTTTTGTGGATGGGTATGGTTTGGATGGAGAAGGGGGTAAGAAGAAGGGGTAATGGGGTTTTGGGTTATGGGAAGAAGAAGAAAGAAAAGAGAGTGGGTGTTGGTGAGAAGAAGAGAGAAGTTGGGAAGAAGAAGAAGAAGAAGAAGAATGGAGGAATTGAGAGTTTGGGAGGAAGAAGAAGAAGAGATTTGAGAGAAATTGAGAGTTTTGAGAGAAGATAGAGAGAAGAGAGAAGAAGAGGGGAAAGGGTCGGTTGGGAATGGGTGGGGTTGTGGGTAGGTGAGGGTA